>NW_025778502.1:0-101212 GCF_021130785.1 Homalodisca vitripennis
AACAAAATGTATCTTGTTGTTTCTATGGATATAAATAATTTTTATATATTGTTACTGTTGGGCATGACTCAGCTGTTTCCTTATTTTATTTTAATCTGGACTTGTGCAGGTATGTCTTTTCTTACGTCACGTCTGTTATTGAAATGGAAGGAAATGCCCGTTAGGTGATTATGTAGTCGTACATTCTATAGTTACAAATATATCATACAAATATATATATATATATATATACTATACAGCCACATCTACACAACTTACGTGGGCTTTACAAAATATCTGATTGAAGTAGTCTGAAAAACACAGTGTACTTTTAAATGTCTCCCAAGAATTATTCCTAATTATACTTGACGAATTTATAGCTAATAAAATTTTTGAAGGGACAGGATTTTCTAAGGGACATTTGCTTCGCTTAGTGATACAATGCAAATCAGTAACACTACGTTTTCGCGATATGCAATCTGATCTCTTCTTCTGGTAAATGATTTAAACTAATGCATGACTACAACCTATGCTACAATCAATCAATCAATCAATCAAATTCTTTATTGCCTTTATACAAGTTTCACAAGCATGGCATCGTCAAATTAGAACAGGGAACAAGAATAAAAATTCAACTTAATACTAAAAAAATATTAAGAACATTTCACAAATATAATATCGACTGTAGGGCATGAGTTATTATATTAAAAAATTTTAAAAATTTAGTTTAAGATTAAAGACTACATAAAAGACAACTTAAAAACATTTAGATTCATACATTTTGAGATAGGCTGCAAAATTCAATAAATTCCTTAATGTCATATACACTTAGCTCTATCAACAGTAATTTTAACTTAAATTTAAATTTTTTATCATCAAGACATTTTATTTCATATGGTAACATATTATAAATTTTCTTACCTAATTCAAATGTCGATTTAATTGTTGTGTGATAATTACATTGCCTAACTCTAAGAAAGTTACTCTGTCTAGTAAAATAATCATGAACTGAGCTGTTAGTAGGAATTAGATCTAAGTTAGCCCTAATATACATTAACAAATTCAACAGATACAACGAAGGGACAGTAAGAACACCCAGACTTTTAAATAGAGGCTTACAATGAGTTCTACAGCTAACACCACATATAATTCTTAAAACTCTCTTTTGCAAAATTAAAAGCTTTTTTACATTATTATCACAGCCCCAAACAATTATTCCATATGACAAATGGCTTTGAATGTATGCATAATAAACAGACATCAATATATCTAAATTTACAGATAATTTAAGTCTTCTAATCATTAAAAGTACATTTAGAAATCTTTTTACAAACATTTACAATGTTGTGAGTCCCATTTAAGATTTGATTGCAACAGAACTCCCAAAAATGTAACTTTACTATAACTGACAAAGTTGCTTAAACTAAACTTAATGCTTTGAGTTTTATCCATATTAAGGCAGAGAGCATTAGCTGCAGTCCAGTCCTCAGCTACTGAGTTAAAATGAGACACCAACTGATTAGCCCAAATTAAAATTTGAACAGCTTATTTGTACTGCTAAATCATCTGCATACATAGAGGATGAGACACAGACATTGCTAAGAGCCGATGGCATGTCATTAATATATACAATAAACATAGTCGGTCCTAGAATTGAACCTTGCGGTACACCAGTATGCACTTGTAAATATTGAGAAAAGCAACCATTATGAAACACAGATTGAAACCTTTCAGACAAATATGATTGCATAAGATTAACAGACCTAACATCAAATCCATAAAATTTTAGTTTCTTTAAAAGAATAAGATGATCGATAGTGTCTGACAAAAGCTTACATGCTCTCTCTCGACATATCATAAAAGTTACCAACCACACATTTTTTTGCATCTACATTTAATGTACAATCTTTCATAAAATTAATTACAGCCATACTAGTACTCTTACCAGGTCTAAAACCATATTGACTATTAGAAAACAAAAAAATTATTCTCAAAAAATTTCATAACTTGATTATTAAGCAAAATCTCAAGAACCTTGGACACAACAGGTACAATCGACACTGGCCTGTAATTAGCAAAGTCACTCTTTAAACCCTTTTTATGCAAAGGAATTACCTTAACTAACTTAAGACACTGTGGGACAATACAACACTCAATACAGAGATTAAACAAATAAGACATTATTTTCAGCTATAAAAGGTGATGCTAATTTCAAAATATGAGAATTAATATTATAAACATCAAAACATGAACTGCTACTCAATGATAACACTGCACTATGAACCTCTTCAACAGTTACACGACAAAACGAAAAGACTTCCTTTACATTATTATGTTTATTTACACCAGAAAGTTTTAGTTTATTTAAATAGTATGACATATCATGTTTTGCCTGAGGCACATCCTGGGCAATAGACTTAACACTACTAAGAAAAAAATTATTAAAACCAGAACTAGACAAAGTTGAGTCTAACTTATTATCAGAGGGGCATTCATTACCACCTAAACTGTCTTTGACAATAGACCAGATTGCTTTAGGTTTGTTAATAGCGTTCTTAACTTTACTACCATTGAAAGCTAGTTTAGCTTGCCTTACCTCATATTTATATCTACACCTAAGTGCTCTATATGAATCTCTATGAAAATCCAAACCAGTACTTCTAAAAATAGTATAAGTATGCAAGCATTGCTCTTTAAGTAACCTCAGTTGTTCATTGTACCATTTTTGGCTTTTTAGGGCCTACTTTTACAAGCCCTATTGTATTTAATTGGAAAGGCTATATCAACAATATCTAAAAACATACTAAAAAAAAGATCAAACTTATCTTCTATTGAGGATAAAGTGTACAACATTAGCCAATTAACTTTACTTAATAGTAATCTAAAATATGCACTATTTACATCATCAATTGCTCTGGATATTTTACAATGACTTTCAGACCTACTGTAGTCTTTAGAGCAAGAACCACAACTATTAACTGAATCAAGTTTACCCTTGAATATCACGCTATGGTGATCAGACAGTACCATCAGTTCCACAAAGGCAGAAATAATCCTATCCGGGTGCATAGATACAGCTATGTTATCAATACAGGTACCAACACTATTACCATATAGGCCAGGTCTAGTTACATCATACACAGAATTCCTCAAATTGAAACTAACAAAACAAGTTTTCTAAAACCCTTTTCTGCAAGCTATTACTTAAAAAATCAACATTAAAATCATTACAAACAATAATAGAGGCATTAGTTTTATTTTTACTCACTAAAACATTCAGTACATTATTCAGAGCTTCGGTAAAACTATCGAAATTGTCATGCTCTGGCACTCTATATATTTCTAAACAAATAACATTAACTTCCTCAATGTACACTGCAGCAACTTCACATATTGAGGGTATGGATAGATTCACAAGGTGGGTTAACTCTTTAAACTTCAGAACAGACTTTAGGAAAATTGCCGTGCCTCCACGTTTTGCTAAAGGACGGTGATAGGCACTTGCCAATATATAACCAGGAATACCTAGGGATGTAAGGTTATCTCTGTGCTCCCAGTGTTCACATATACAAATCACATGAGTATCAAATTTGTTAGAAAGAAGAATAATTTCGTCCATTTTTTGGAGAATCCCGCGCCTGAACATTCCAATGGACCACTGTAAAGTCTACACATTGAAGTTGAGTTGGTTCCACAATAGGAACATTTAGGTAGCTCGAAGTGACTGGGAATTGTTGTCCAAAAAAGAATCACTGATATTCACAGTAGGCTTAGGCCTATTTCTCGAAGCACGGTATTTTCCAATAATGCAACCTTCGAACCATAGATTGGGATGCATAAGTTCTTCTCCCAAGGCATAAGGAACTCCAATCTTGAAAGAACTATATGTATTATACCTTGTTTCAAGTCGTTCACACACAAAAGTTTCAGATTCCTTAAGTGACTTTAGGTAAGTTATTATATCCTCTGAGCTAACAGAAGGGTCTAGCCCTGATAGGAACAACCAAAACAGCTTCTTGGCCGGTTTTAATAACATGTTTTCACTAAATAAAACATACCAGAGCACGCATAAGTCTGGAACCAAAACAGCCAAAGTGAGTGTATATTCCATGCAACCTTACTAAAAATGCACGTAATTAAAATAAACACTATAGTTGAATTGATTACAAAATAGGACTGGCGCTCGGCATAGGAGAGGGAGCGGCGTTGCCACGTCGACGTCGCTTGGCGTTACAGGGTACAGCAGATCTGCTAGCCACGCGCGTTTCACTGACCCGTTATTGAATCTTCAATTGATTATATTATTGTTCTATTAATTTCTTCATTATGGTTAATATTTTTGAGTGACTTTGGTTATTTACACAAAATTATGATCAAGTTCACTCATGACCTTGTATGAACTTGTTTCCTCATACTTTTCGTTTAGGTGTTCATAAATGAAACAAACTCACGTAAATATGGATTTAAAAAATGACATAAATATTTGGTTGCACATTTTATTTTAAATATCATTACAATTGGGTAGATAATAATTGTGGTGTAATTTTAAACCAGTATTCATAAAAATGATTTAGTATATGATTTTTAAGTGTATAGTTTTGTCGTATTTGCATGCGGAAATAGAATTCCAAATTTCCAAATTTGGAAGAAGATTGTTTACAAACCAGCCTAAAAACCTTTCGTGGCCCATTTCTTCATGGTAATCACTCGTTTTTTTTTCGAAGAAAAAAGTAGAAGGCTGTTTGGAATAACCCTTTAGAACTACCAGCGTGAAGCAAAATCATTCTTCCACCTTTACCGAGAGGTACGGACATTGTACCTTGAACAGAGTCATCTGTCCAAGCGTTTGTTTGGGAGTGGTTTGTGTTAACCCATGTCTCGTCAATCCAGACTACTTCATCTAAATTTAAGTTCTTCATTTTGACGAAGAAACCTACAGCGCCATGCAACTACATCTGGTCTTTCAAAAAGTACTTTCCGTTTCCCAACTGACTTGTACTAGAAGCCAAGTTGTGTTAAAACAAGTGAAAGAAAAGATTTGCAGCCGTTAAATAAATCGGCATCCTTCAATGATTGAATTAGTTTTTTTAAAGTTGGATATTCCTTTCGTCTATAGTATGCATACACTTGACGACGGATTGTATCTTTTTGGAAATTATCCAGGTTTGTAACTCGTTTCTGACGTGGAAGTTTCTTTTTGTTTGGGGTATGTACTTCTCCACTTCCTCCCTCATCAATGTTTTTTCTTCTTCTCTGAACAAATTTTTTACAACGGTATTTTTATTTATGCCCAGGGCTGCTGCAGTTCGTTGTACAACTATGGAAACGGGTAAGAGTGGCTCATTGTTTGTTTTTTCCTGCTGGAAATATTCTTTGGCAGTGCAAACAAGTTTTCTGGCTTGAGTGCGCATAGGTACACCACGTCCTACGTTCTGATAATGTAAACGCTTAAGATGAATGCACGGACGCCCACGACGATTCACAGTTTTATTTTCTGCATTCATGATGTAAATATAATCATTAACCACCAGTACGAATGTTATGAAAGTACAAAATAGTTTGTTACACTACTGTAGGCCTGAAAAGGACTGTTAAACAACCGTAACACCACTACAGTTGCACAGAACACGAGACGACAAAGTGAAACGCACGAATCGGTTACTGGGCAGAGACTGAGTCTGAGGAGTGAAGTGCGGATATGAAAACGGCAACGCTGTGCGGTTTACTCGAAGCTGATTGGCTGCTCTCACCCGTCGACCGCGCCCCCCTCCACCGGTCACAGTCCTATTTTGTAATCAATTCAACTGTAGTTTTTCCTTATAATCAGTTTAATTTTGGGCAGAAGAATTTCAATTTCACGAATTTCAAGAATGTTTGTTTACATTTAAATGCATGGCTCTTAGACTAGAAAAGAAATACAAAGAAATCTTGTTTTATTTTTTTTTTAATTATGAAAGAACGGCACTTGCGTGGGAATAAATATGGACAACATTATTAAAAGAATTCTGCTGGTTTGTTCCCAGCAGAACTACAAACCGAAATTATATTATATCCATGGAAACAAGACAAGAAAGGTCCAAAATTAATGTTTTGTATTGTTCAGTATTATATTCAAAAGTCACTCTAATCGCAGAATCTCGGAGAACCAACAAACTAGGAACACGATGACAGGCTCAGAGAGAGGACCAGGACCAGGACATACAGTGAGTAATTTTTTTTCGTAGATCATAGTTTCTGCTCTGACTATCTCTTGACATCCAAAGAACATAGTTTACATCCTAGTTTCATAGACAAAAAAATCACTACATAAATTACTAAAACAGTCCATGCGTAAGTGGTTAGAAATAAATAATAATAAAATATTATAAAATGATTATAAATACACAGAAATTTAATTTTTGTTGATTTTTTAATGACTTATATCCTTCATTAGGATGATTACTATATGAAATAAATCCCACTGGTACATTCTCCGTAAAGCAATTTCTCTGTACTACTTTTCTGTTTAATTTGCGTTTTGGGCTGTTTTAGATATTTCAGTGCCCAAAACGAAAATTAATAATCGGCTTGATGTTTTCTTCCAAAGATATTGAATTACGTTATGAATTTTGGATCAGGTTTACAGAGTTGTTATGAACATATATGTGTTTAAGAGAAAACTTTTCTTACCTATGACTAACAGTCGTCTTTCCGGTATTTTTTGGTTTGTTAAATATTACCAGTGATATAAAGTTGTGTACCTTATATAATTTGACTAATATTAATAAGGAACTAATGCTAATTATTTTTAGATGCTCTGAACAAAAACATGAAAAATATCTGTCATTCTATTTAGCAATTCCGTACTGGACTCCATTACTTTTTTCAAAAACTTAAACTTTTCGCTTGAACTACATTATAATTTATTTTTCATGACAAGAAATGTGCATTACATAGGCAGTATAAATGCAAAATCACAATATTAATTATAGCATATTAATGCAAAAGTGTACTTGCACATCTAGTAGGCACATGCTGCAGGAAGAATTACTATTATGTGCCTAGTAGACACCTTCTACCGTACCTGAGTACTTCTATCTCAGCTTATCAACTCCAGGGCTCGAGTTCGAGTGCTTGTTCGCGCACGTTGTTTACGCATAGCAACAATAATCATAACCTAGTCTGAAATATAATCATTCATAAAATACTTCTTCTTTAGTAATTGAATTTAAATAGGGGTTTCAATAAAACTTTGAAATCGCTGCAGAATTTTTTTTGCGTTTAATTTCTTCTCTAGTTCAGGAATTATAACGGTTCCGATAATTTAATTTGTAGATATCAAATATTCTGAGTCAACCGCGTTTATAAATAATCTAGCGAATTATTTGTATAGTAATTATATTTTCGTATTGTCATTAAATGTTGATGTAACTTCAATAGTATAGCGTATTGTAGACTACTTGATTTAAATATTTCATATAAAATAACTTAATTAAAGTTGTTTCATAATAAAAAGAGAGAATGTATTTACTGAAAGACTTTAAAATCCTGTGCAGATATGGCACAAGGCCTCTTTAAGCACAAAATTAAGTATATAACAGCTTATTTTTTAAATTTCTCTACTATGTTTATAGTGATACTGAGCATATATCAAATAACTTCTACAATTGAATATAAAACATAGTTTGTTGACGTAACTTGTGGAGTAGAAATTAAGTTATAATTCCTTAAAGTACAAGAGAGTAATCAAAGTCAACTATGCAATAAATATGAAAAGATAATTAATCTAGTGTGACTACCCTATTAGTGTTATGGTAGTGGTTTGAACATTGCAGAATGGTTATAAATTTAGTTATAGCTTTTATTTTATTAGTCGAATACTATAATTACAAGGAGTTAATTACAAAAAAACCATAGTAAAATATTTGAAAAATCAAAGGAAGGTATTTAATCTTCAATTTCACTACATTTTTTCAAATAATTCATTGTTTTAAATTAACTTATAAAATATTATTTTCCTTTCTCTAAGGAATTAAATAATTGCAGTTTAAATGTACATTGGACAGTGAAGCAGTTTATATTTAGTTATAATGCGTTTAAAATTAACAGGGTTTTTACAATGAGGAAGATTATCTAGATGAACAAATAACTTTCGTATATGTTGTGAGCTAAAAAGAACTTAAAATTTAAGTTTATAAATCCTTTCAAGTACTCTAAGTGTGCAGAAATCATCAGTTCACAATAATTTTCAACACATCGTCAAGCTATATACTCTTTGTTCATATATAATCTGATAAAAAGTGTAAAGATTACTTGAAGGATTATTTTCGTATATTTTGTGAGCTAAAATTATAACTTGAGATTTCTGTTTTTAAATCCTTTCAGTACTATAAATGTACAGGAAGAATCAGTTTACAATCAATTTTTACACATCGACCAAGCTATATAATATCCGTTCATACATATCTGATAAATAGTGTAAAGATTACTTGGAGAATGATTTACTTACATTTGCCTATGATATATCACTCAGGCATTTAATAACACTGCAATATTGAACATGATTGGAACAGTGCATACATTTAAATGAATTTGGTAATTGTTTTGTCCGTCTGATCATCTTTTACTGTAAATGCATATATATATATATATATATAGTATATATATATATATATATATATATTTAATCTCAAATTCTATCCTAAATATGCCTCGAGGAATGGAATTGTCTGACATATTAAAAGTATTTTACATCAACCAAAGTTAAGACCTAGGCTTAACTCGAGCTAGCTCATCCCACATTACTCAATAGTTAAGATAGTTAAAAACCAACTCTTACACTTTTAAGAATGGGTTGACGTATTTCAGTATTTTTACTTATTGAGCTCACTTAAGTACTTTCGTCTTTGAGGGAGTTTTGAAATGTTAGGTATTAAACAAGATTAAAATTAAATGGAGACTAAATTAAATAAGCGAATGCTAGTTGACTTAGGAATAAAATTCATATCTTAATAACATTTAATTGTTTACTAAATATAAAATAATAACTATTTTATACAGATTTGAGGAGAAATATGGTCTGTAATTATTGATTTAAACAATTAGTTTCTGAAAACATTACCAGAGCTCTGAAGTTAACCTTCACAGAATTCAGAATTAAATTTATATTCCTCTTTTTGTTTCCTGTCATAGTACAAACAATTTTTTTACATTTTGTAACACATCTTGTAGTTATTAAACATTCAGTTTCGGAAAAAGTATAGTTTTAATAAAATTACTTATCTTGAAAAAATTTCTTTTTTAAAATAAAATAAAACGTACCTGAGAGTAACTTTGTTCCTATTAGTTAAGAATAAATCAGATTACTACCTAAATTGCTGCTAAATTAATTAACAAACAGCATGTATTACTAATTCTCTCATCTTAATGAGACCTCTCCTCTTAGTTAACCTCTTAAGGTTGACGCTAAAGTACTAATCGAAACGTCAAGAGCCTCTTTGGGCGTAACAGGTTGCAGGAACAAAATTAAATCGCTATCAATGACTTCCTGGAAACATAGCAATATTTAAAAGTCAATTGGGAGATTTATATTTTAAGTTAAGAACTTTATTAATTATAAAAGTTATCTTTTTCACCATTTACGAAAATAATAAACTTGATAATTTTTGTAAACGTAATATTATTTTACAGAATTTAAATAAGATAATTAATAAATTCCTGAGAATATGGAATTAAAAATATTTAATAATTTAAAGATAACTTCACTTAAAAAGAAACTCAACCCGGTTTGTGTACATTTGATTGTATAATATTACAACTCGCCCCAGGCCTCATAGAGGGATTTGGTGGTTGGTTAAATTCTAAAATGAAGTTATCAAATGTCATGTTCACAGTTGTATCAGTTCTCGAGAATCATGCGGGTCCTAACTGTTCTCTACCGCTCAGCCTAATTATATGCGTTGTATAAAAATAGTCAATGTATTTTGTATAACAATTAAGTGACGTTAGCAAAACTAGTATACAAAAAGAATTTAGGAATAACTAAAGTCCGAGGTTAGGTTTACCAGGGAATGAAAAGTAAACCGTAGTTACTAATGATTTGTTAAAAATAAAACTGTTGTTTTCCCGTTAGTTTTTCAACGATTTAAAACGCAAGCTTATAAAGTCTTGCCATGGAGAGGCCGCAAACACAGAGACCAAATATTTACAGAAAACTTAGTTACATTGACGACTACCTTTGTTTGGCAGGCCCTCCTTGCCTACTGCTATAGTCAATCTCGACGGGGAGTTTCGTTCTAGCAGGACCCCTAGCCTACTGCTATAGTCAATCTCGACGGGGAGTTTCGTTCTAGCAGGACCCCTAGCCTACTGCTATAGTCAATCTCGACGGGGAGTTTCGTTCTAGCAGGACCCCTAGCCTACTGCTATAGTCAATCTCGATGGGGAGTTTTGTTCTAGCAGGCCCTTTAGCCTACTGCCAGTGTCAATCTTGTGTACTGAATAAGTTCGCCGTACACGATGTTCCTCGCGTAGACGACGTCATCGGATACCCTATAAGGATGGGCAAGGACCATGATGTCTTCTGGGCGTCGAACTCTACTGAGCAGCACGTACAGCTGGCCGTGTGTAAAACAGTCAGTGCGAAAGACCGACTCCGACATGATCGATTGTCTGACCTTGGCTCTTGTGACCGGTCATCGAACATTCCAGATCAGTGGACTGACGTCACTGTACAAGTAACGGTGAAATTTACTGGAGTATACTCCAATCTTTTGATCCGTTTTAGATTTAACTTTAAAGACAGTGCTTTAAGTGAGTGTCGGAGAGTTAAAATAAACCTATTGCCATACGATCTCAAATTAATGTCGGCTATGGGTGTATTATTTTTGTCATAGTTTTTTTATAAACATTTTAAAAATTTACAAATTTATACTACGTTTTTGTATCAGATTCAAGACACGATATTATGTTCTACTTAATAATATTGTTATTCCCTATTAATTAAGTTTGAAATGATTCATACGATTATTAAATGTTTCAAAAGGTGCAGCTTTTTAAAATTACAGTAGGCTAAAGTCCATACAAGAAATAATTAAGAATAAAATAGCTTGGAAACGTTTGAAATTTTATTTATATAAAAATTGTTCTTTTACATACTCATGCCTTACTATTTAAGATGCGAAATTGCGACTGTTTTATTATGAGTCCACTCACGATGACATTTGCTAAGTGGTTAGTTCCAATATTGAGTTGTTCACCGTTTTCAGGCAATCCTGAAACGATTACGTTATTCCTGCGAGGACCTGGTTTAGCAGCTCGTGTACTAAAACTCGATCTTTTAAGCCACGTTTTCCCGCTTTACTGTCTCGATTGTATCAACTATTTATTTTAGAATCGTGACTAAACAAATATTGTAATAGTTTTATTCAACTCTATACATTTTTCTGCCTAAGTGTTTGTAAAACCACCAGCTGTATGAGAAAAAGTTGAATAATATATCAAATTTTGAATCATATAACTTGCAGGTAAATGATTTAGTTCCAAATAATTAGTTTTCTCTTGAACATCAAATATAATATTACCTAGATCGCCAGCTATATTTTTATCAGGCGTCACATGAATCTAGTTTAGTTAATTACTTAATCCAATGGATAACACCAATAATATTATGATGGATATATTGTATGATATATATTGTATATCCAATATATTGTATGATGGATCATTACACAAACCTTTATATGATATTTTGAAAATAAAAAAAACTAATACATTTTCTTTTAAAACTATTTTTCCAAGTAAGCCCCTATAAAATATGGATTATTCATATATTCAACTATAATTCTTTTCCACTTCAAATCATCACCGTATATTTTTCTAATATGGTAATGTTAATCATCACACGGGGTGCTGATACTAATACAATACTAAACGTAATGCCCAATCTAAATTCAAAATATAAAAAGCAACATACAAAATACATGAAGACCGTGAAATTCTTTAAAAGCACCTTAATGTACCTATTTTCATGTTTAATGGAAAGTGATTAATACCTGTGGGTCCAAATATGGAAAAGAATGGCGAAAATTAGACTTATTTACCTAAGGTAGTCTAAAAATATTTTAATTTACATATATGTTTTAATAAAAAACTATCTAAGGACTTTTTACACAAAAGAAGATTGAGTAGGTTTAATATATATTACTTTGTAGAGGGGAAAGGAACTTTCCCTTTTTTACATTGTTTACATGTTACGTCAAAAGATTTTTTGGGTGGTTTATAATTTGTCTTCAAATACTTATAAGTACTGCCCCAATATGTTATACGATATTGTAATCGAGAGTGTATCAAGGCAAAATAGAGGAACGTAATAGATCAATATTACTAAAATATATGAAAAAGTCAAAAGTACTAATAGAAGACCTTTATTTAGTATTCCGACCATAATTATGTTTTTCAACATTAATTTTTTTTTAATAATCCTCAGATATTAAGCAAATATATACTATAAAAAAGTTCTGATTTACATGTAAAATAAATATGAATCAATATTGTTATTGTAAAGAATAATTGGAACGGCAGATTTCTGTTACACTAAAGTTAGATTGAGCCTCTACCCAAATCACTAAGACCACACTATGTAAAACTTTTAAGCTATTGGAATGGCATGCTTTTGTAAACATCCTTATGCTCTGTGAGTATTTTAGCCTGTAGCATCTTCCCATAACTAGAATCTGTAGCCTCTCGGGAAAAGTAACCTCTACCTCTCCAGTATATGGCATCAACATAACTTTCGAATATTCATTTTGATCTATAGAATATCCCAGCCTCTGGAATCATCTGACTTAAGAAAAAATCACTTCTATTATAGGTTTTGTCATTACTAGGAAACTACTAAAATAAAAATCTCCCAAAATATGAGAGGCGTGAACTGGGACAGTTTAAGATCTAAGAAAATTGTAACCTATCAAATCAAATATTCTTTATTTCCATCAGACATGTAACATGCATTGGATTGCGTCATAAATATTAAAAAATACATGTACAGTTTTTATATCAATACATACAGACTATTTATTTCCAATAAATTCACTGAGGGTGTAGAAACATTTTTCTATTAAAAAAGCCTTCAGTGTTCTCTTAAAGACCATTATGTCATTTACATTCTTTAGGTCCACAGGAAGAGAATTATAAAAAATTACGGCATTATAAAAACAGTGATGTTTGAAAAATGAGGTTGCATGGGGGGGTATATTTAACTTGTTGCTATTCCTGAGATAGTGTCCGGACTGCGGAATTAGTGACTAGAAAATGCCATGGTTTTACTTAAAAAAGACCAATGTGTGGTAAATATATATACTTGGAAAAGTCAGCAGATTAAACTTATTAAAGTGTGATTTGCAGGATTCTGATTGACGGATGCCAGCAATAGCTCTCACCGCTTTATTCTGCAAAAGAAAGACATGGTTTGTTCTGCAATTTTCAAAACCCCAAATTTCAACAGCGTATGAAAGGTAGGGATAAACTAATGCAAAATATGAAGTCAGAAGCACATTGGTGCCCGTGAAAGATGAAAGTCTACGAAGAACGAAAATACCAGCACAGACTTTACATGCGACATGATTTATATGAAAGGCGAAGCAAAGATTACTATCGACAATTAGGCCTAAAGTCCATTTGCTCAGAACAAACCTCTGGACCGCCAACCCAAACACTCAAAGAGTCATTGCGTCTTGATAAAATTGAAAAGTCTAGCAATTTAATTATATCAGTATTCACGGCCAAACCATTACTCTGAAACCACTGGACTATTGAATTACACTGAAAAATCGTATTTATCTCCACATTGAAACGACAAGACTCATTAATTACAAGTGATGTGTCGTCAAAAAACAAACACAACAAGCCCCTCGAATCACAACTGCTGAGGTCATTTACATACAAAATAAACAGGAAGGGTCCAAGTATGGAGACCTGTGGCACACCCGTATTGACAATCTGCTCGTCAGAAAAGCATCTTTTCCTAGTATATACGTATACGTATGGAATTTCCACAACTTGTCTACGCTGACTCAAGAACGATGACAGCCATTGATTTGCCAAGCCACGCACACCCACTCTGTCAAGAATTTGCAAAAGAAGTTCATGCGAAACCATGTCAAATGCTTTTCTCAAATAAAAAAAGATACCAGCAGAAAACTTTCCTTCGTCAAGAGCTTTAACAACTTTATTGAAGAGAGCAAACAATACCTTCACAGTTGAGCCTCCCTTGACAAAGCCAAACTGTTTGGCAAACAAAACGTTATTACTCTCCAGGAAAGCCGTTTACCTTATTAAAACAGCCTTCTCAACCACCTTAGAAAATGTCGATCCAATCGAAATAGGCCTGAAATTATCAAGTTCCTCAACCAGTCCCCTTTTATGTAACGGCTTCATTATAGACAACTTTAAAATGTCAGGATTTATCAAATGAGCAAGTGGCCTAACGAAATTCTCCGTTCATGATTTAAGAAGCTTCGATGATATATTGTCGAAGCCTTTGCTTTTATAGATCTGATGTCAGATACTTCCACTTCAGAAGCAGTTGAAAAGAAAAATGAAGACACCCTTGCACTTGATTGGTGTTGAAGAAGAGACAACGATGTGGAAGATGAACTTGCATTCGACACATTAATGAAGAAATCATTGAACAAGTTGGAAACGTCCTTCGGATCCCTAACAATTACTCCATTACTATCCTTGATGGTTCGAGCGATATCTGCTGAAACTCTTGCCTTACCTCTATGCTCGTTCACTATGTCCCACACAGTCTTAACTTTATTTGAGGAAGTCTGCAGTAAATGTTTAACTTTAGATGACTTAGCTTCCCTCACACTAGCCCTATATTGGGTCTTCAAAGAAAGGTATTGTTTTATTCTCTCATCAGAAAAACTGAGATCTTTAGTTTTATAATGCCAATGCGCAAACAGATCACGTAGCTCAATTTGCTCCTGGGTTAAAGACACTTTGGCATTTGGAGAAGGCCCACGAATCCGAACTCTTTTCTCAGGAAAGGCCTGAATGAAATAAAACTCTCTAGAGGACATAAACAAGCTCATCTTATCATCCATTGTTCTAGCTGCATAAACATCATGCCATGTTTCCCTACCCAGAAGATGTCTAAAAATACGAACATTATCCTCTACAAATGATCGCTTAAGCATAAACTTAGGGCAATCAGGGCTTAATAAATACCTGACATGTGAGATTTGTGCATGGTGATCGGACAGAGCATTTATCACGACAGAGCAACTGAAAATGTCTTCAGAAAGATCAGTATATACGTAATCGATTAGGGACCGGGAGTTTTTAAATTCCCTCATAAATGAAGTTACTTTATTGCTTAAATCGTGAGATGCCATCATGGATAAAATGCTATCCACATTCATGTCAGCAACAGAGAGATTAACATGGAAATCACCCACAACAACAGTTCTAACTGCTGGATTTATAATTTTGTGGAGGCAATCGGATTAACATTCATAAAACATCTCATGCACTGACGCTGAAAAAGGTTTCGGATTATAAGCGGTAACAACAAGAAGAGAAAACTGTCTGAATTGAAAAATCGCTGCCGCAAGCTCACACCTACCCTCCTGACAAAATCGGGAGACATCTAAAACATTGTGTTTTATATAAGATTTACTAAAAATGCAAACACCTCCCTTTTGGTAAATTTTCTACGGAAAGCTGTAACACCAGTGTAACCATGCAGTGACAAAACCTCAAATTCAAAATCTCTCAGGTGGTGTTCATATAAACAAATTATATCTATATTTTCGGCGTCAATAAAAATTAAAAATTATCAATCTTGTTATTTAGACCCTGAAAATTTTGATGAAGAATCTGTACAGTATCAGGTGGGCTATCCAGATGTCCAAGAACTGCCACTGCAGAGTCCCAGGGGGGACCACTCATAAAAAATCTGTACAAGGGGTCAACACCTCTTCAAAATCCTCAGACTGCTGCAATGCCGCAATGAAAACATACTCAAAAAGCGTAGCTAGATGAGTTCTACCTCTCCTATTGATGTGTCGTCCATCTCCCTACAGAGCAGTTAGCCTCCACATAAGTGACTCCAAAGGTACCACACATTAGCTCAATTTGTTCATTAAAGTGAAAAAGGGCCTTGTATGAAATGTCAGTTCTAGTCAGTACACTGTTTACAAAAACTTTGGAATTTGGAAACTGAATCCTTACAGTGTACAGCAAATCCGCCATGCTGTGAAGTGCTTGACGTTTGCCATGGCCGCCATTGCAGCCAGGCCCCCCCCTTGTAGCCTCGTATCAAATTGTTTGTACCTACGTGTAAATAAATAGGTACAAACAATCTTATTGCAATCAAACACACATGAAACACACAATCAAACACAACCGAAAGTCCTAGTATATAAGAAATCATAAAAAATTATATTTATAATAGTAACCATCATCCAATAAAAGTTTTAACATTGGGAGCCCTTAGTGGTTGAAGCTCTGTCCTCCATTGACTTAAAATCTCAGAGATAAGAAAGTTCTCGATCTTTTTAAAATACGAGCCTTTCATCGGATTTTTCAGACATGCAAATCTGTAGAGACATATTTTTTCTAACGGTTTTAAACTCAAAATATAATATAAACTTCATTAAAAGGAAATCATAATTTATCCGTCTCAATAAATTTACATATTTAAGATGTTTTACACATACAGCAAGTTTTGTAGGAGAACACTTGAACTAATTTAGCCAATTCTCTCTAATACACAAGATTATGTAAAGTAAAAAACTGTTCAATATTGTGAGTTAAGCATGTAAATAATTTCATTAGTGCTTTGTACTTGTAAGAATATTTTTAATAGCTATAATCTTGTAAGTAAATTGAAAATGTATCTGTATTTTGAATACTTGAATGATGTCATACCATATTTATTGTATATACGGAGGATTTTTTATGCGAATGAACGACAGCGTACACGACACATCGGACACTATCCTTAGATATTTTATATCATACACCACATAATACCGTATTAGTTATACGGATAAAATATTCTTAAAATTATATTTTATTCCAAGTTTGCCTGCTCAGAATATACGTATTTGTAATCAGATAACAAAAATTTATAAAAGTTTCTGTATTTTTATGTTGATAAAAGAAGCGAAAAAAATACCCAGGAGTAATATTTATTAAAATTAATATTTATTAAAAAATAACCAATTTCCTTTGTATTTTTGTGTAGAAGCTGCAAAATTTGTTTTAGGCTATTTTTATTATTCCGCACCCAAAGCGTACAGGGGGAAACAGTTTATATTTACCCCCCCCCCACCAAGGAACTGTATCCTATATGCACTTTTTATCTATTACTATATACACCATAACCTAAGACAGAAATCAAATTATTTAAGTTATATTTTAAACACATGCTTGTCTCTATAATATGTATAGACAATCACCTACCAAGAAAAATCGGTTATTTGTCAGTACTAGTGATGGCGTAAAGAAGCAATGTTGCTAAGAGAAAATTTAAGTAAACATATGAAACGTACGTACAAAACTGTTTAATATCCCTGGAAACATCAAGGAATGGATAAATTATTGACTTTTTTTTGCGTTTGGGTATTGGGATGGATTCAGAGATCCTCACATGTAAACCTGATCTTATTGTGTGCCCCTTTGATGTTAGAGGGGTAAGCCTATCTTTGTGCCCTTAATTAGGCTAAGAAGCTTTTCCCCGATACTAACATTTGGTTCGTCGCCTGGTTGTTTATCACCGACAAGAACCCTTCTCCTTGCTCCCAGTCTCTCACAGTCCATTATTATGTGTTTTGCAGTCTCTTCAGACTTATTGCAGAGTCTACACTCCGAGTCCTCATTTCGTAAACCTAGAGTGTTTAGGTGTTTTCTGAAGTGGCCGTGTCCAGTGATCAAGGCAATCACTTGCTTAACCTGATCCCTGCCCAGCCCCATCAGCCATCTGGTGAAGCCGGAGCTAGAATCAGCAAGCAGTCTTTTGCCGAGTGCTTGTCCTTGGTGACTCTGCCACCGCAAGCGGTGTGTGTCTTCCTGGACAATTTGTTTATACTTTGATAAGCAGCTGACTTGCTTATACCACAACTCGGTTCTAGACCGGTGTATGGCATGCTTGCTCCGCTTTTGGCAAGCCTGTCGGCCCATTCATTGCCACCTATGCCTGTATGGCCCGGTACCCAACCAAGACGTACAAAGTTGCGTGATCCAAGCTTGCAGAGAGTGTTGAAGCACTCCCATACAAGCTTGGATGAAATGCTGTTGGATTCAAGAGCTTTAAGAGCTGCCTGACTGTCTGACATTATGCAGATGTTCTTTCCCTGGTACCCTCTGGTGAGGCCTAGGTTGGCACAGGCCAGGATACCATAGATTTCGGCTTGAAAAATGAAACATGTTTATTAAGTGCATGTTTATAGATTTAGTGAATATGACAAACAACATGTAGGTTGTGATTCCTGACTAAGGCGTGCCACAACGCTTTGGTAAGATTTGTTTATTTTAACCTAGTTTGTAATTATGTATTAGGTTAGTTCTTTACCTGAAGAAGAGATCAGATTGCAGATCTCGAAACGTGGTGTTACTGATTTCTTGTTTCACTGAACGATGGCAAATGTCCTGAAAAATCCTGTTTCCTTCTAAATCTTTGTGTTCAGTATCCATTCAACTCGTAGCACGTAAGAGAAACATCAGCTAGAATAAGATGAGTTACTTTTATAATTTAGAGATCTAAGTTGTTCTTCATAGTATCTCTCGTTACCCAATGCAAATTACATCCTAGTTCTACCAAGTATTAACAATTACTGCACTTAACACAGGAACAGTTCAAATGTAATAATAATTGAAGTAAATTCTATTTTATTCATTATGAATGTTTTAATTTCGTGGTTATCGCTTTTCTTAGAAACTATTTAATCAATTAAATATTTTGTAATCTTTTTGTAAATACAGAAATAATCTTGTCTCGGGTTGTCTTTAATTCTGACTGTATCCAAAGTGTGCAGAAAGAATCAATTCAGAACTTAGCTTTCCATGTACCAATTTCAGTAACACTTTGTATTCGCTCATATATATCTGCTAAATATTTTAAAACTTATAAGGAGAAATATTTCCTAAATTATTTATAATTGACATTTTTCTGGCAATTTTTGCAGTTGGATAAATATTAAACTTGATTAGAAAACAGTTTATTCCAAGATTTGATGTATAAAACCACTAAGTAAATTTTATTATGTTAATTTATTATATTTAAAAAAAGTTTTAAACTGTAATAATCATTTTTGAGAGAAATATGGTCTGAGACGTTCAAGTGATTCAATTAGTTACTGGCTTTAACTCCAGATTTCACTCTCACAATATACGAAATAAGATATGGCCAATTAAGGTGATAAACTAATAAATACCTTATTAAATTTCAATGTCACTTTCAAAATTCTACTTTGTACAAACTAGAATGAGTCGTTGTGATGAAAAATGCCTTAGCTGAAAATGAGAGCGCACTCTGGAGAATTAAACTATTACCAAAGTAATTTTAGTCAACATCTTGGTTAAAAATAAGAGTTAAATAACAGTAACAAGTAATTTCCAGAAATCGCCAGAGAATTAAAACTTATTTTGGCTAGGTACTCAAAGTCAACATTTAAGGTCGATAGTTTTTAGGCAATTTTAGGTGTACGATTACTTGAATTTAAACACTTGTACACGTGACGAGTTCAGGTAATATGTAGATTTGAAAATATGAAATTAAAATTTTTTTCTTGCAAATTAAAGGTTATGAACGGTTTAGAGTACTGTATTGTTCTGTTTCGGGGGTACGGATCCTTAGGAATAAATTAGTTATAATTTAAATTACATTGAGCATGTATTTATCGAAAGAGACTGTTCTCATATAACTATTTAAAACAAGAACACTCCTCAGTTTAGATATGCTCAGACACCCTCCAGTCATTAAACCTATATTATTACACAATGACTTTAATTACATGGAGGTAGGAGTAAGCCACAACAGCTACTACAAAAGCTTCACTGAAATTCCATGCACAATTTAAAGTATAAGGCTCATTTTATTATTGAGATGTCTGGAAGAGGTTTTTATCCTCCAGCAGACAAGAAAGAAACTTTTCAGCCTACTGAGTAAAAGGATTTGGTAACGCTCAGACGAATTCTCTTGATGGAAATGCACCACTATAGAACTCGTTCTTCTCTACGAAAACGATTTATACAAGGTTTTATTCATAATTCTACAGATCATCCTTTTCGAGATAACCACCAGATACACACAACTGTTCCCATTGAGTTAAGTTTTACAGCTGGGTTTTAATAATAGCAGTTACGGTCAGTTAGTAGGGTTACGAGTAACTACCACTTAAAATTGCGCTAAAATATAGTCTTGTCTCATACTACAAAAACACTTTTTCCTATTATTCTCTAATTTTTCTTCATAAATACGCTGCATGTATTAATATTTCAAATGTCAAGATCTCTTATGATTGTATTAAGCTCATTTACTAATTTATTTATTCTGTTTCGTTCTCATTACAATTACAGTTCCACATAAGACTAATGTGAAATATTTACAAATGCTTAGCCATAACCAATGGAGGGACATGAACTATCAACTGACTGTTGCCTAAAATACAATTTTGCCTATATTCCTGCAAAAGTTTAAGCAAGATGGTCATAATTTCTGCTAGATATAATGCGGACGAACTGAGATATGGACAGAGAAACAATGTGATAGACAGATAAACAAGTAGAGAGACATTAACTTTGTCAGCTTCTCGAATGATACGCTTCGTTAACGCTAATCCAGTAACAGAAGAAGAAATAAAATATTCTACCGGAATGGAATGAATTCACATGTTTTCTTGTTAAAATACTGATGTATAGCAAATCAAAAATAGATAAAATATAAATTAGGAACTTAATTCCGGTAACGAACGAGACTGAATTCTGTTAACAAGGCGTATCCACAATAGTGCTATTGGTGACCAAATTCTTAGAGGTACAGGCGGCTTCTAGCCACACAAGACTGAGCAATAACAGATCTGTGATGCCCTTAGATGTCCTGGGCCACACGCGCGCAATACTGAAGGAATCACCGGGTCTTCCCTGGCCGAAAGACCCGGTAGCTTGTTGAAGCTCTTTCGTGCTAGGGATTGAGGTTTACAATAGTTCCCCGTGAACGAAGAATTCCCAGTAAGCGCGAGTCATAACCTCGCGTTGATTACGTCCCTGCCTTTGTAGACACCGCCCGTCGCTACTACCGGATGAATGATTTAGTAAGGTCTTCGGACTCGTGCGCGGCGATCGCCTCGTGCGGTTGCCGATGTTGCCGGAAAAAAATAACCAAATAGAGGAAATTATTAGATCATTTAGAGGAAGTAAAAATCTTAACGAGGACTTACAACAATTCTTGTATTCTTATACTTTTACGTTTATTCCTTATTCTTATTTCTTATTGAAATTAGTATGTCCTGAATAATAGTTGGCTACCTTCTTTACAGTACCATAATAGCACTCATAAATTTTTAATGGTTAACTAATATTGAAAGATATGTAGTTGCGTAACGATCTTCTTTAGGGTAATTTAACTTTCCAACATACTCCTTTTATAGCATGAACTAAGGGAGGGAATTGAGTATTCCAAATAATAGTGTCACATAAGTAAGATAAATCAAATAAAAAATTTAATTATAGGTGCAGTAAAAAATACTTCTAATTTATGACAGAAAAGGACAAGTATTCAAATTCAAACATCTTAGGAGTATACTACTTCGGAAAAATTATATGGTAAAAGTAAACGTCTCTATTGTGCTTAGAAATTTTTTTTTATTTACACGGACTAGATAATAATGAACAAGAGTCATTTGAAAAAATATTTATCTGAAACTTTGTAATATTGTTGGAATGAAATACTTTAAAGTTAGTCGGAATAGGTATAAAAATGTTAGACAAAACATAGGTCTCATTGTCAAGATGCTATCCGGTGAGGTTGAAGGCCGCAGACGCTAAGGACGTAGACGATTCACATATATCGGGCGTAGGCAATGTGGTTCTCTCACCACACAGGTTTCAGCTACTACGTAGTCCAGGGAGAGGCCCGAGTGACAAGCTGTACACCTCAGCCCCGCTCAGGCCGTAGTTACTCGGAGTGATCAGCCCGCCTTTAAGAGTCCTCCAGATAGCCAAGTAGCAGCCGGTTACTCAGCACAACACACATCAAGACCAGCAACAGTGTGACGTACAGGGAGCAAATCCAGGTTTTTTTTGTTTGTAAAAGAGAGATATGTAGTCGCGAAACTATAACCACACTAACCTTTTCCACGGAACGATTTGCTTTAATGTAGTTTAACATGAACTAAGTTTGGAAAACAATATAATACGGAGCGTATGACCTAAAATAAGATACAGACATAAACATAGGAGAGTTGAAATATTTTCTAACTAGACATTTCTACTATTATCGCATTCTGTAAAATGGAACGTAATGGTTCTTCCGTGATCGTGGTTAAAAATATAAAATAGGTACAACATTTAGACGCGTACGCGACTTTAAATAATTCTAATGTTTATAGCTTAAATGTTATAATACTGTCAGACACATAAGCATCTGTTAAATTTGTTATATGATTTTGGGTTTAAGTCCCATGAAAATCACATAATTAGGTCTAATTGACCTAACTATGGATGGGAATGTATAGAATGATCCCCTAGAGCCTAATCAGGAGAAGTCGTGCTGTATGAGTTTAGTTTATTGTTAATATAATAATTATTCTTAAAGTGATTAAATATAATCTTTAAGTTTAATATTCCTTTGTTTTTAGGTTTTTAAAATACTTTCTCGACATTGCAGAAATTGTATAAACCTATTGGTATAAATTGTATTAGTTATGGTGTGTCATTGAACTAAATTGTTATGGTGATCTGTACATTATAAGAAAATAAATGGGATATTTTACTTGTTAATTTGTAGGAAATATTTACATACGCTATCATTAATTCAATATTTTGAACTAAAAACCATTACTATTTTATACGAAACGGTCGTTATTTAATCTTCCTTTTAAGCTAAAGAAATATTTATAGTTTTATATGTACAACATTTTATTAAATACTAGAATAATTTATGTTAACGTAGTAAAAAAGTCATTTTGAATACTTTAACTGTTTAGCAATTTCCTGTTAATTTAAATTGTAGCATTCGATGCATGTAAATTTGATATGAACTTGAAATTAACTGCACTATAAAAAGTAATAAATAATTAAATAGTTCGTCATAACAATAGTCTTTAAAATCTATGAACTATTTCTTTACAGAAACAGATTAGCAATATTGCAAACGCCTAAAGGCTAATGGGTCTGAACAGTAATATATTGACACTTACACCATAAGCCAATATGGAAAACAATCTTTAGAATTGGGTTTATTAGAATGTATGCCTGTATATGAGTGACCTTTGAATACATGGTAGCAGAATTGAAGTAAAACCACAAGTGAATGTAAAAGATTAAACTAGAATACAAACAAATTGTATTAATAATACAAACAATAGATATCGAAGCCATGTATATCCATGGAAACGACAAAGAACTGGTTTAAAGTGTTTTAGTATTTTGTACTTTAAAATTTTATATCAAACGTCTCACAACCTTCACAGGTTTTTTTTTTTTTGTTTTTTTTTTGCTTATAAATATGGAGTAAAATAAATTCCTACAGTAAAATAAATTCCACCTTCAACTTCTCAATAACTTTTCTAATCTAACGGTTTTAGGATACATTTTTGTTTGATGTGCCAACAAATAACATTCAGTTCGGAATATTGTAAAACGCAATCTGTAGTTTGTTAGTGGACTGTTCTTTATATTATAAAACTGGATTGAATTAGGATAATATGGGTAAGTAGATCCTAAGCATGTTTGTCTACCTTCTGGAAACGAATTGCATTTTACACATCACCATCCTTTTAGTTCTTTTATCATGTATAATTATATTTAATATAATGATAAATTCACGTACTACATACATTGTTGAATAAATAGATCTAGTACATTTATGAAAAAAACCAGATAAAATATTGAGGCATTACTATGCACACATTTCTTCAGTAACCCTAAACAACATTTATGAGTGAATGATTACATTTAGATACAGAAAAAATCTGTACTGTATAAAGGATACTGCCCTTTTATTATTTTAGCTCGATATAACTTGAGCACATCTTAATTATGTGGAATTGCACGTAAACAAATAGTGAGATGTTTTATATAACCTATATTAACCATCGTATAATAATTAGGGTGATTAACCAAGTGTATAAGTTAATTGATTTTTTAATAATTAATTAAATTTCGAGTATTGTATAAGTTGAAGTTTCAAATCATTTAGCAACATTTTATAAACAATTATGTTCACCAATTATTCCTGAGAATTTCACATGCATATGAAATTTTATTACAGTAAGTTTTCTCTTAATTATATAAACTAATTGAGGCCTTTGTTCTACACTATAAATTGAATTGTCTAAGATTTTAAAAACGTACATTATAGCATGAACATAACAAGAAAATATGTGCAAACTTCCAGAATTTGGTGATATTCACAAGGCAATATTGGCACTGACTTAGAATTGACTCCTGAAAACTGGAGTCTGTATCTGTCGGAAGGATGCAAAAGATAGTTGTCAATGAAGACGTTAAAACCGAATTCCGAGTCTATTTAAGACCAGAGACACCTACAAAAGAGTTCTGGCTGGTTTTCCAATTGCCAAAAAAACTCTAGTGAAGTGGTGTCCGGCCTATGAAGACAACTTCGGTAAGTTTGGCAGTCCTATACTATGTAAAATTATAACCTCTCGAGCGTTTTATATATTCCCCTCTCTTTCCCCTCTATTCATAAATTCTTGTAATTTAGTCTTCTTTGTTGTTGTGCCCATGACATCTCCTATACTAATCCGAACGATCTAGCGTATTTAGCTCTGTAACATTAATTCTTAAATAATTTTGTTAAATAATTTTTTTTTAGTTTTTGGAAAATTGCCAGGTTTAATTGCGTGGTGAATTGTAAGATTTTAATTTTTAATTGTAATTATATCCTTTTTTTAAAATTTTTACGACAACCTTCATGTTTCATTTACATTATTTATTCTTTAACTGAAAAAACACATGTACTAAACGGTTTATAATTACATAAATGATATACTAATGTGCTTTTTAAATTATATCGACAATGATTTATTAAACAAAAACCATCAATATATCTTATATACACGTATACAGTTGTTACCATTATAATGATATAGCTTTTACCTTTAAAAAGATTAACCTATGCTATGTTACAGCATCCCTGCTACATCTAATGCAAACCTGGCCTTCCGTGTGAACGAAGCTTTCAAGATTCAGAGTCAAACCTGTGATGATCCGTATTTGTGTAATATTATTTTTAATAAGATTTAAGAGAAATATTTTAAAGTTTATAACATACTGTATTCTAGATGGTTTTCACCAGATATACCAAAGCAGTTTTTTAATCTATGTAAAGTGTTATAGATGCAAATAGACAAATTATTTAGCAATACAGTAAAATTTTATATTTAAAAGTGTCTCCTGAATACAATTTTTCAACTATAGTGTTTTTAGGACATAAAGTATAACGTAAGACAAACATAAAATTTAAAAATTATGTTAAAAGTACTTTGCTTTCTTTATTTTGAATTAAAACTACCCTGTTGGAATACATAATTTAAATTTTTTCCTTCTTGTTTTATATTTGATTAAATAAATATAGTACTTTTTCCTTATAGGCTATCCCCATAAGGGATGTTTACCATGTAATCATAAAAAATTTCTTTATTGAAATTCATTAGTAATCTGTACCGTATATGCGAATAGTTACAATAATACATTGTTTAATAAAAAAAAGTAAAATTGAACCAAATATTTTATGTGTATTATGCTTAGTTTAATAAAAAAAATAAAAACTAAGATTGGTATAATGTTACAATAAGTCATCCCTGAAATAGCTTGAATTGGACAAGTTCAGTTCTGTACATTTATAACAATGGTACTCTATTGTAAGAAACTATATTTTTTTATTGTTTCAGAGGTCTAAAACTTGCTGACCAATAGGAAACCTAGGTGGTTACTTGTCTTGTAATGTTAGAACAAAACTACTGGAGAGCTCTGCTCATTATCTTGTGTAGTTTAGCCTTGTAGGCACATAGTAGTCCGGATTGAAAGAAGACCCCAGTTTACAGGGTTTTCGGTGAACCGGACAAGATACCAAATAAAAAGTGGAAGTGTTTTAGTTCAGTATATAATAAGAAGAATTATTTTATTTTTGTTGGATATAACAATTCAAGCTAAAGTCAGGAATATAAAATGGTTTAACTGTTGAAAATTTATGATGAAATGTGCTCTTACTAAAATTATATTAAGAAATGTACAAAGCATCAAATTATTTGTCAATTGAAGATTTGTACCGTTAATTGGTTAATTAACTTTCATATAATGTAAATTTCGCAACCTAAACAGCTAGTATAATTTAGTATTATTTTTATCCAATGTTCCGGAACTAAATTATTGGGCGGAGTAACTACCTAATGGCACGCGTATGAATATTTTCTTCTAACCCTTTGTAGCAGCCCAACTACTTGACCGATCAGACCTCGCGCGCTTTGTCCGTAAGTAAAATTTATCTTTTCGTATTATTAAATTAGCCCTTTGATGCCAAACGTATAAAAATGAAAGTAACGTAAAGTAAAGTTGTAAATAGTAAAGTAACGTACCCTTGAAGATATTTTATTTGCTTGATTGAGATAGATAAAAGTTGTGGCGTCATCCTTATGGCGAACACGTTTCTATAATAAGTAATTTGTATCATTAAATGGCTAATACCGTCGCGAATTTGTTTTAGGCGAGTTCACGTAGCTCACGTAGCTGATGTATCTCACGTTTTGTTTGAGTAGATGGCTACCACTTTCCCAACTTCTACTCCTCTTCTAGGAATAACCGTTCTTAGACTACAGCTTCGAAGTCTCGTGCCAAGACGCCGACGCCCGTGTTGTGAGTCTACATATTGCGAAGGGAAGTGGAATCTTATTGTTTTATAAAGTAAAACATCGTAGGTATAATTCCACAGAACATTGGATATTTTAGGCCCACCTAGCAGATATACATTTTTAGTTATTATATTCTAAATGGCAGCAACGTGGCATTACATACTTTTCCTTTACCATCTAAAAGTGGTACTTGTAAGTTTTATTAATTAAACTGAACTTATAAGTAAACTTTGCAATTCGAGTATTTATTACTACGACCTCAGAAGTCACCACCCCCATGTGTTATCGTCAAACGGTACAGATTGGAAAAAGATAAATAAATAAAAAAAAACACAGTAGCAGTCGTGGGACTGCCTATAGAAGTGAAAACGGAACTATTAAGTTGAGAGTAATTAACAATACGTTATAGTAGCAGAACATCTTTAATTGTAAATGTGACGCGTTTTTAATTTTCCAATTTTAAAATCCACGAACAAATATTATCAAATAACTATAAATCTATTTTACCACGCTAGTAAGATAAATCTTATACCGTAATAATACTCATTTCATGATGAAGAGGTTAAATATTAAACACATAATTAAAATGAATAATGCTAAATTTTAAATACAAATATTCGTACAAATATTAAAAATGTTTAAAAATACATTCGTTGTTTTCATTATTCATTTATCTGTATAAAAGTATGTTGTAATTGCTCAATATTAATAGTTAGTTAAACATAGAATACAAGTGAGTAAACACCGAGTGAACAACAGTGAGTTGAACACCGTTGTAAATAATACAGTTATTGCTACGGATAAAGTATATAATTGCAATAACAATTAAACACACAGTATTTTTAAAACTAATAAATTAGTTAAATTAACTTGGTTCTTTCGTAAAGGTATTTTTATTGCACAATAAACTAATTTATTGAGTTATTACGGTATCAGTGAGCCAATGCGCCAACTACAGTTCCGACAGAAACGTTCACTCATCACTTTATACGCTACTACAGGCTAAACTAAACTTCCAATAAAAAAATGATAAATTACAAAAAAAATATTCATCTATTTTCACACAACTTTCTCGCTGACAAATTTTGTCTGACCTAAAAATAAAAAAAATCCCCCCTTACTACTTTTTTCTTCTCATTGTAAACGCTATGTAAAATGTAAACAATAATCAAAATTATTTCGAAATTTTTTAATATTTAAAAATGTAACCAATAGATTGCCAATATTAAGAGCTTTAATTTGACGCATCTTACAGAATTGTACGACATTGGCTTCACTTTTAAATCGCGAGAGGAAGCCGTAAATGTCACTGATTTTCGCAGTCTGTTTTCATACTCCGTCGGGACAGTTTTAACACAGCGAGACTGACTTTTTCATGCAGGTTAGTAGTCCGCGGCCAAGTCTACGGTTAAAAAACACAGCGAGACTGACTTTTTCATGCAGGTTAGTATCATTAGCATGTCGGTGACGCGAACCGAGGATTTTACCCTCTACCAAAACGCTCAACGCGCCTAAAGAAGTTTTCACTTCAAAAATTTTAACATGACAAGACTGCAATTTCATTTGGCAGAACACGAACTCCATTAAAAATATTATTATTTATGATACAAAACAAATAATCTGGTTATAATTATTTGTCATGGAGTATCTCCACCTGAGGATACACGGTATAACTAATAATATACATATTTATTAGAGCAACTATGTTACAAATCAATAATTTTTATTTTACATTTTATTGTATTTACAGGTTGATCTCTATAAAAAAATATGTGTACGGGGCAATTAATGTAGTTGCAATGTCAACAAGTAAGTTACGATAAAAATAAATATTACCAGACCAGACCGAAATATATTCAACAGTGTTTACTCTAGAACCGTTTTATAGAGGACTCCCATTTTTAAACTTTTTTTGGTAAAGTAAAAGGATTTATGTTACAGTGTTTTCAAAAGTTGATAATCGTAATAGCCAGAGGCAAGACAAGTTCCAGAATCAGGATTAGGCAGGAATCACATGGAGGAGTTACTTTGGTAATTTAGAAATCGCAATTACTCCACTATCTCTTGCTACCAAAATCAGTTTAGTGACTATTAATCACAGTAAGAGATATGGGAACGTGTGTAATAATTACTTGGTTTTACAAAGGAAATTGAATTTTTATATTGTATTATTATTGTGTTATTTTGTAATTTTTTAAAACTCCAATTAAATTTTTTTGGAAAACATACTAACGTAGTGTTTTGAGCTGTATTAATCCTTCGTGTACCCAAAGCGCACACGGTAGAATTTGTATTTAATGTTCCTGTCGATCATCCTTACATAATAATAATTTATTAATCAATTTAGGTAATCTTATATAATATATGTTTACGAAAAGTATTTTCTAACTTGTATTTTACAACAAAGTTTCTGGCATATTTAAGTATGTAAAAGTATAGAAAATAAGTTAAAAAGGTTTATGCTAGCTGACTATGATTGAAATGTCTATCAAAATTATGTTTAATTGTTAAAATTCAATAAAATAAAAACATATTGTTCGGAGATTATAAGAGAAATATGGTCTTTATTTGTAATATTATTCTATTAGTTTCTTAAATTAACACCACAGTTCTCGTCTGTACTACAATAAAAAAATAAATGAGAATTTAAATTTATATAGTAATGGAAACGTGTTCTTAGATTCCAATGTCACTTAAAATATGAAATTTATCTCTGTAACAAATAATAAATTAACTTGTGTTTCATGACAAAATAGAATAATTCGACATGAAGATTAACGCGTCAGCTGAACTTCTATATCAAGAGGAAACTCTGGTGGGGTTGGCCATTTTTAGAATGTCCTTTGTAAGCATGTTGTAAACAAAATAAAATTAAAAACAATAGTATCAATCAATCTTAGAAATCTTTACTTTTGATTTATTATACATTCCAAGTTCATATTTAAGGTGGCTCAGTTTCATGCTAACCAATAACGTTAGTAAAATTATATTTAATATTTCATATTAAAAAATTACCATTGCCGTTTTTTTGTTTTCTTATGAGTGGAATTCTGCCTAAGACTCTCAAGTACCAATTTAAGATATTAAAATAAAATTATGTCTTACCTCATTGATACCAAATTAGAGGAATACTAAAATTAAATGTTATCTTGGGGAGTGAACCTACTGGGCCCAATGTTATATGAAACTTATTCTACAAACTTAATCATTTAGTAAAACTTTAAAATAGATTTTTTAACCGTTACTATCGAATCACAAACCGCGGCGTCGGCATCTCGGCTCGACATTGCAGCTGTAGTCGAAACAGGGAAGATTAGAATTAAAGTTGGAGGAAAATCATTCTACTCGAAGTTAAATAAATATTTTATTTCACAAAAAATCGTGGCGGTATCATTTAATTTATCGAGATGACTTATAATCTCGACAACGTAATTTTTTCAGAAGAACATAACTCTACAACTAATACATGGGTAAGTTACTTTACTATTTCCAAATTTATTTTATATTACATTCAAAAGGGTTGTGTCACATAAAAGGGCTAAACTACTGTATAATAAGAAAGATGAAAATTTCACTTATGCACAAACCTGTTGGTTTTTGAACGGCTACAAAACAAAAGAGAGAAGACATGACTATAAGTGCCAATTAGATTATTACATGGCCAAGAATTTAGTCCCTAGAACATCTTAGAAAATAATACTTACTATTAATGAGTAACTGGGTTTCGAAAGTACATATATTATATATAATGCGATTAAAAACCGATACAAGCTTATTCGGAACTGAATCATGGAAGACGGGATATTTCCCCTTAGAGCAGATTCGGTAACAAATGTCCCAATGCATTCTGGAGAGCATAAGCATCAGTTTATAATATCATACACAAACAGCTTACTCTAAAACAAGTAAAAAAAATACTCTAATAAAATTGACATTTTTAACTTAGAAACTCGTGGTAGTAGAACCCTACATCCGGCATTATTTAAAATTAAACTTTGTGAAAGAGTTTTCTTATGATACCAAATACATGTAAACAAAGTAGTATTTTATATATTATAAAAAGCACCGTTCACATTGAAGTAAATCCTTCAATATTATAGATTTCATAATAGTAGCTTAAGAAATTACATTGTAATGTGAAGTAAATTGTAAAATAAATGACATTTTATTATAATTACCCCGAAACTAATCATTTGAACCATATCAGTTAATTAATAATCGCCAAAAATGCTCTTGGACAATATAAACAAGAATGGAAATTTCATTTTCTGGAAAGGTAAATGTTAAGAAATTAGATTAATCCTTGCTCTAATTCTCTGTGAAACGTTTACTTAGCGTAATTGCTTTAGCCAACGAGTAAACCGAGTCGGTTAATTGGGTTAGAGAGATGAAAAATTACTCAGTGAGAACCCAGACTGAGAGAGTAATCAAGCGGAGAGAGCTGATTTTTTTAAATTTCTCCTGAAAAACAGTCCGGCCAGCAGAATACTTAGCTTTATCTCCACGAGTACACTCAGTATTATGTCATTTTATGCTTAGGAAGATTTAGGCAGACCTTTAAATGGAAAAGCCTTTGGAAACATTGTATTAAGTTGTTACACGTTTGTTATATATTGTACTACTGCTTTAGATTGTTGAAAATGTCGATCATTTAACATAGAAAAATACCAAAAAATTACAAAAAAAGAAATAAAGACTTTAAAGGATGTCTTCTACCCTAGGATATATGTTGCTCGTCTGGAATAAATTATAAAATAAAATAGAAATATATTTTGTAAATTAGTAACATGTCTGAATTTTTTAACATTGACTACTAATTGCTATGAAATTACCTAAATATTACTAATACCATCACACTATACATTTAATATTGTAAAACCCTACAAAACCATTTGTTAATTCAACTATTAAAGCCCTACTAAAGCTTTACTGAAAAAATAAATAAATAATTAAAAAGTTGCACTAGACAAAACGTTTTTAATATTAAATGATACAACAGTATAATTTAGTTTACTGTTATGAAATTTGTGTTTATTCACAGTTATTATTTCTATAAGCTACAAAATTTATACAAACAAACTTTTGTGTTATTTTTGTGACTGTGATTAGGCTATAATGTTTTATAAAAAAGAGCAGCGACCTGAGTATGACTTCCAATATACAAATAATGGGAAAGAAGTTCCAATTATAATTACTAGAAATATTCAATAAATATTTAACAAAATTACTTTACTATTCAAAGAGGACGTTTTAAAACCCTTGATATTGCAGGTTGGCATAAATATTGCAATGTTTTTGTTATCTTTAATATAAAAAGTTAGGAGTACGCCAAACCAAACGTCGCCTTCTCCATGCTACTCAAACTTGTCCATGTTAAAGTTGAATTAAAAATTGCAATTCGATATTTCAATTTGTCCTATAAATATCCTGCGCAGAGATATACAAAATATAAATGTATCAATCACCCTAATTATATGCTTCACTAACGTTCAGTCTATAACTTTGCACGAGAATTCCTAAAGAAGCAGGAAAAATATTAATTATCTAGTTAAAAATGTTGAGTATCTGTTTTTCGTTGATGAAATAATTTTTGTGCAAAATGTACATATTAATAGGTCTTTAACTTAACATTCCTGACGACAGTAAAATTTTACTTTATATGATGTATTATTTTATATGTGATATCAGATAATTTGATAAGAAGCATTAAAAGATTATTTGATAGCTTTTCTCATAATCCTAGTAATATCAAATAAAAGGTCAAATAAAAACTGAAAAAGATGACGACATGAAATTTTTAAAATAAGTAAATTACAGAATACTGGAGGCAATGTTATTTTTGTTTTTGTAATAATAACACTTTAATACCTCGAGGAATATTTTTTGACAGCAAGTGATATTCTTAAACTATATTAGAGTTAAATGTCAGTTCCGGATGTCTTAACCTTTAACTAACGTACTATAAAAATTGTAAATATTTAACTGCAGTTTTATTTGGAAATGATTACATGATTGAAGTTTACAAAAATTTCTTTGAAATACGCGTAGATTCTTAAGGCATCATCAAAAATGTAATTCTCTCCTGTTTATATTTCATGTCAAAACTTTACCCACAAAAATCTATTACAAAAACTTAAAAGCGTTAATTCCAATAGTAATTATACTAAAATTATCCTAACAATGTAATACATCCCTTTTAAAAATAATTTCGGGAATCATAAATAATTCAAAACATCACAGTGTTTTTATAGATGGTTTGTTTTATACGTTAATAAAACTATAAATAATATTAAAATTCAATTTTGAAGGAACTTTAATAAAAAATGTTAGTCGTAGAAATAAATGGCCCGTAATACCGCACTCAGATGAGCCACGGTTCACAGGGTAGCGATACGCCAGAGCTGACGTTTGCGCGAGATTTAATGATGAATTTCCTTCTGCAAAATGTGCAGAGGGCCATATTTAATTACTCCAGCAATTAAAATTATTTTATGCGAAGGACCTTACTTGTATGAATGTGCAAATTAAATTAAGTTTCTACTGTAATTAAAATCATAATTATATATTTTCATGATGTAAAACATTTTTAATTTTTCCTTACACTTTATAACTGACAATCTTTAATTTGTATGATGGAGATTAAGTCTATTATTTCAGACGTGTGTAAGAGTAAGGCTCGTAATAAATGACTAAATACTAATAGTTTATTCATGGAGATATTGTATTTACTATACATCAATTTGTTTGATATATTTCTGATAAGAGAATGTGATTGCCTTAGAAAAATCATAAACAAAACCGCAAGAGCTTTGCTGAAGTTAAAATTAAGCGGTTAACTGACTTGGTTTTAACAACTCCACTCCAACACAACTAATTTTTCACATGACACGCTTTTACAAGACTACAATCAAGTTAAGATCCTTTGTATGGCATTCAGCTCCAGTTCACCTTCCTTTTAGTGCAGCGTCTTAAATCAGATGCAGAGTATTTTCTTTTGAGTATATTCGTCGCCGAATCTTTTTGGATCCCTTCAAAATAACGTTCCAGGAGACAGATTTCGGAGGCTGCACTTAACTGTAGCTAAACCCAACATTAACGTTGAATCCATCTTTCCCAGCATGGCTACTTTATATGTACAAAACTTGGTAGCTCCACCATGCTTTGGGATTGGGTCGTAAACATAGTAGGGCATTCTAATATATACCTAATGAGATAATTATAATACCTCTTGACCTATATCGCATTCTATTTAGTAGTATAGGGGTCTTAGATGTTCAAATGACGCAGAGTTCGTTTTGAGTTTCTCGCCGCCGCCTTTTTTTGGATCACTTTAGACGAACATGTCTACAGATTCCAATAGTCCAGTCTGTGACAGTGTCACACTGTACAGGAGTTAAACCCAGTATCCACATTGAATACATCAATTATTTTATATCTAACACATATATATATATAATATGTAAACATATACTATGAAATCAGTCAAAATTATACCGTATGAGATAAAAATGTTTTAAAAAATAAATAGCATTTAAGATTTTAAAGTAATAAAATACTGTTTATATTTCCATTATAATAGCAAAAGAGATGTTTAGTGGAATCCCATGGTTATAATAAGAAAAGGAGTTACACAAAAGTATGAGTTTAAATAGTATAATTCAATTACAAGGATACTTGTAACGCAATTACAGTATAGTTAAGTCTCAGTATACATTTAAAAATTGTGTTTTAGTGATTTAATAATCGCATTTCTGTTCAAATAAGTTAGATCACGTTGTAGGTTGACCTTAAGAAGGACATTATTATTATTATATAAAGTTCAATATCCCTTCCTTGTAATCGGAATTGTGATTATCCTATATATATATATAATTATTGTATTATTTTGTTTTATTTTATTGTGTGTGTGTGTGTGTGTGTGTGTGTGTGTGTGTGTGTGTGTGTGTGTGTGTGTGTGTGTGTGTGTGTGTGTGTGTTTGTGGGTAGGTGTTAAAACAGTTCGCAGGGATTATGTTACATTTTAGACAATCACAAGACCTTGGTGTGGTACGGCATTAAAACGTAGTAAGGGGTAACAATTTTGAAATTATAATCTATATTTCATGGACACTATAGAACGTGACGTTGAATTTTTTGTACGTTGGAATAAATATTTTAGATTCCCAAATCACTTGAATACTGATAATTTAAAATATCTCTGTTGAACAAATCGATGAAGCAGCTGCTGATCCCAGGGTTGGGATTATACGGTTGGGCTGATGTGTGTAAGACTTAATGATCGTTCTACCTTCGTATATTTGTACACTATAGCAACATTTCGACTGCAGCAATTAAAAATTATTTTAAGTTAATTTGAATACTAATATATTATGAACTGGAACTAAATGTGCTATAAAAAATACTTTTACGTAATATTCATAGGAAAATATTTAAAAACCTATTTGTTCACAAATTTTCATAGTTTGTTGCACTTGTGAGGCCCTTGTGAGCAAAACTGTTAATTTACTAGGCACTTGTTCCAGGTGTTTTAAAAAAATAGTGAATCTAATACAAATCTATTAAGAATTTAGAATTTCTTCTGGTTTGATACATTTTAATCCGATCATCAGACACATAAAACATAAAAATCACCGTCAGAAAAGTACATAAAGAAATTAAATACTTCCATTGTACGTGGGTAGCTGATGCGAATATAACATTTATTTTCTGTCTTAATGTTGATTTTAAATGTGTTAAACCAAACATATAAAGTATGAAAAACAATTATTTCATGTTTGAAACCCTTGTGATACTCTCCTATTTTGGCCTCCATCAGAACTAGTAAAGATATTGTTCGAGTTCTTTCTTAGAGGAATATTGTCACTATCAATTTTAATTTTAATCAGATTGTGTATGTGTAGAATACAAATTAGCTCTCACCTCCTGTGCTATGACCGAATAATTAATTATTTTTACATAATTTTATACAACGTCGACCTTTACATAAATAATGATTTTGAAAACAAAACTAGATAAAGTATGTTAAGTTAGAATAATTTAAAACCTCAAGTTTAACCAGTGACACTGTGATAACAAAGCGCTAGGTTAACGTGACATTTACCAACCTCACTCCGCCACCACTTTGTCACGTGATGCGCTTTTTTACACGAGGTTACTCAGTAGCAGTCTTGTGTTAAGGGTGTTACAGTAACTTTGACAGGAATATTACAAATAGGAGAACCTGCTTATCATAAGGAATAGTAATTAAACCTTTTATGAGATATAAATAATAACTTTATAGTAGATACATATAACGACTTGGATTGTTGATATTAATATTCCAGAGTATTAATATATCAATCATTAATAATACATCCAAGACGATATAAAATATTTTTTGATTAGTAAAGATCCTAGTGAATATTAAGTACAATGTATTACTAAAATTGTTAACTATTAAGTATTATCTGGTTTGTCTAAAATAAAAATCACAAGTCTAAATGAAAACAATGGATTTATTTTTAACTGGCAAATTAATAAGTTCAATGTTTCAGAATTTTTATCACTCTATTTTCCACAAAGAATTGACAAACCTTTTAGTAAATTTAAAAATTCCTTTGGCAAGAAATAAAAATATTAATTAAATTATCAAACTAAAAATCAGAGCTCTCTTCTAAAATAAAATAATAAAGTTTTAAAATAAAATTAAACACCACTTGGAAATAATTAAAATAAAAATGTTCACTTCTAAGTTCACTCAAAATACAAAATACAATTTCAACTTCTCTTTACACTATTTGAACCTTAACTTTCAAGTCTCTGCAATTCAGATTACAACTCTCTCTCTAACAATTATAATGTTGAATTAATTTTCAATTAATAATTCACAATAAACAGTTCCAGTTAAATATTAATAAACTACTACTTTTTCAAATCTCAATTAAAGTTATTGACAAAGTTCAATTTTAATTCACTTCTCTTGCAAGCATGAACCAAATGTAACTTGTATAATTCTATTATGCTCTATTGTTCTTCGAGAATAAGTTATTCAGATTGCTCTGTAGTTTCTATGAATTTAATTTTTTCCTATAAAAAATAGACAACAAAATTAATTTAATATCAGATCAAGAAGACTTTTTCAATAAAACGTACAATAAATTTGGTGCTTACCCCAAAATCACTCGCGAAAAAAAATTTAAGAAATAAGGCGCACTGCAATTAACTTTACTCACGAAAATAACCAAAAGAAGGGCGAAAATTATGAGCGGGCGCTTAAATACTTCCCTTTCCAATCACCTTTGCAGGACATCCGTGGAGCTCTCTCATTGGTCCAGCTGTATCAAACCAGGAGAACAATACTCACAATAAGACAAGTTCTAATCAATTCAAGGCAGTCAACCTGCCTTCCTAACAATTTAAAACTACCAGTGCTAACTTGCCAAAGGATTACATGTTAGATTTTACCCTGACATTTCACAATCTAATCTAAAATTAAGTCCCAATATTTCGATCCCAAAATTTTTATTTAATTTAAGTTTTAATTAAAAAAATAAATCAATGTAGCTTTAAAAACGCTACATTACTCCCCCTCCTTTACTTCTAAATACGGCCCTGAAGTTGATAAAAGAAATTTAACACCAATTAGCAATTTAAAAAAAAGTTTTTAAAACGTACATCATTTCAGTTACCCACCAATGTTTTTTAGAACAGACAGAACAGTTAAACAAATAGAGATTGACCGTTATAAAAGGAATGTAGGTCAATAACTCGAGATAGCGAAGCCTATTCCCCTCACAATTCTAATTTTACTATCTACAACAGGTCAGTCTTTTCCAGTCCAAGGAATTTTGTCCTTTCCGGTCTCCTCCTGTCGACGTCTAGGTATGGACAGCAGCTCCCTCAGTCAGTGAGTGCTCGTCTTCACGGTCGTATGTATCGTCCCTTGGATCCGTTGTGTAGTGTAGGTCACCATCCCCGTTGTTGGAACCGCCGGTGGGCCGCGCGCGTGGTCCGCAGCGTGTGACTAGTGTTAGTGGAGTGTCAGTGCTGTTCCGTTTCTCACCTCCACAGCATTTCACATATAAACAGAACATTCTCTCTTACAATGACATAAGTCCCCTTTGTCACCATTTATGTCGGAATTTCAGAGCTTGTCTCGTTTCGTTTTCAAAAAATTTTAATTTTCATCCAACTCAAAGATTGCTCATTCTTTCCTTCATAACCTTTATTAAAATATTTAAGACAATTTTTTTAAATTACTAAGACGTTATTTACATTGGATTACAAGGGGGTGGTTGACCTGAATTTCTTTCTCTCATTCATTCACTATAAACAAATAACAACATGAAATTGGACACACAAGAAGGAATGTTAGTACATCAATAATATAATGTCTTTATACTAATATCAGACAGTATAATGGTTGTAGACACTATTATTAAATACTACATTTCTTAATTTTAAAGTCCTGAGGCCATGTAAATTATCCTCTTCATGTAAATATTTATTTATATGTCATACAAATCCCCTTTTTCTTTTAATACCTGAAAGAAAACACAAAACCTTGACTTGGCCTATGGTTACTCAATTATGACATTTTATTATGGGGATTTTTTTTTAATTTTATGCTGAAAGAAAAAATTGTCCAATTGTTCTTAACTGTCCAAGTGTTCTAATAAAACTTCACTTAAGCGGGTCTCAAATCTTGTAAATGCACTCTTTTCAAAATTTTTAAGTCCTTGGTGTGCTGTATTATATAACTGTTCTCTGAGATAATAATCACAATCTTGTATAGTCCGTCAAATTTCCTAACCAATTTATTTCTGTGTCCAGGTATTTTACAAAACACTTCATCATTAATTTTAAACTTTCGGTGGTTTCTATTATAGGGCCTTAACTTCGAATTTTTAATAAACTGTTTTATTTAAATTTTCCAACGCCTCCGCATATTTTTGACATTTTTCCTTTGGCACTAAATTTTCAAAAATTGATTTCAAGTTCCACTTTAAATCCAACTCATTGTTAGGTTTAAAATTAAACATTAAAGAATATGCGCTATACCCAGTACTGTCATTCACACACGAGTTAACTGCTTGTTGAATTTTACTTAAATCAAATTCCCAGTTCCTTTTGCAATCACTATACAAGCAAGTCAAAATTGAATTTAAGTTTATTAAATATCTTTCAGATTTGTTACCCTGGGGGTTACGGGATTGTAGTGATTAATTTCACACCCCATTTGAAAAGATTTGCTCTTAACTCCTCGCTGGTGAAGTAAGTAGCGTTGTCGCTCACAATAATTTCCGGCAAACCAAAGTTTTTAAAAATATTACTCTCTAAAGCTTGCAACACCATACCTGAATTTACTTTCTTGAGAGGTACGATCCAATTGTACTTTGTGAAGTCGTCCACCATGATTAAGATGTATTCATTCTGTCTTGAAGATCTAGGTAGAGGTCCAAATACATCCATGTAGATTTTCTGTAGTTGACGTGTCGAAATGTTTACATGCAGTTCACCACGGTCCCTCCAGTTAGTAGGTTTACTGCTAAGACAAATAGAACACCTTTTAACATTGGACTTTACAAACCCATTCAGATTAGGATGGTAAAACACCGCTGTAATTTTCCTTAATGTTTTATTAACTCCAAAATGCCCCCCACTTGGGCTATCATGATAATAATCAAAGACCGCCTTAAACATAGATTCGGGGAGAACTATTTTAGGGGATTTAGATCTAGAATTTGTATAAAATAAAATTCTTTTTTCTACCCAAAACCCTTTGCGCTCTTCATCACTACTAATGTTTTTTAACTGTTCTTGCACAAATTTGTCCTTATTCAGTTCCAATTCTAAATCTTTGGGTAAGAAAGGATAGAAGTTATTTACATTACAAGTTACATTTACTACACTATTTGTACACACATTTACAGCAGAATTATTTGACAGTTCTTTCAACACCTCTCCATTAACCTCATCATTGTCATCAAACAGCCGTGACAAACAGTCTGCAGTCACATTATCACTCCCCTTAATGTGCTTTACAGTGAAAGGAATTGATAAAATTGTTTCCACCCATCTACCAAGTTTCCCTAGTTTAGTGTGGTTGCTCAATACCCAAGAAAGTGCGGATTTATCAGTGTACAAGTTAAACTTCCTTACTTCGAGAAATTCCCTGAATTTGTTTATTGAGCACACCACTGCCAGAGCCTCCTTGTGGTAAGTACTTAGTTTCTCTTCATTTTCAGTAAATTTTCTCGAGTAATAAGCCACAGGTTTTAAGTTCTTATTGTTATCTTCTTGCAATAAGCAATCTCCTATTGCCCTGTCAATCGCATCACACTGCAAGGTGAACTCTTTATTAAAGTCAGGAATAGCTAACACAGGGGGATTAGATATCTTATTCTTTAACTGTACAAACGATTTTTCACACTCTTCGGTCCACCGGAAGACTGCACATTTCTTCCTCATAGCGTTCAGAGGAGCCGCTATGTCCGCATAGTTTTCAATAAATTTAGAAAAATAGGACGTCATTCCTATAAACCGCGCAATGTCCTTTTTGTTTTTAGGTCTCATACACTGTTGAATATTTACAGTTCTTTCTGGGTCAATTTTCAATTTATTTTCACTCACAATGTGTCCCAGAAAATTTATTTCCTTGTAACAAAATTTAACTTTATTAACATTTGCTGTCAGGTTATGGTTCCTCAAACAGCGTAAAACTTCCCTTAAGTGGGCATAATGTTCATTAAAACCCTTAGAGTATACTATAATATCATCTAAGTATGTTAAAACACATTTAAATTTTAAGTGTCCAAGCACTGAATTTAAATAAGCAGTTAAAACGCCACTGCCCACAAGAAGTCCAAATGGCAGTCTTTTAAATTTATAACTACCGAATGGCACAGAGAAAGTTGTCAAATTTTGGCTTTCATCAGCTAATCTAATTTGATGATAAGCTTTTGATAAGTCTATGATGCTGAAATAGCGGTGACCACTTAAATGCTGGTATAAAGAATGGAGATCCCCAATTGGAAAATTTACAGCCTCAATCTTATTATTTAATTCCTTATAATTTATCACCAACCTTTCTTTTCCCGGTTCCTTTCCCACCAAAAAGGCCGGACTGGAGTACTCACTTAGGCTTGGCTCGATAACATCATGTTCTTGTAGCTCACCGATGATTTCCTTCATTCTCACCATCTTCAGAGGGTTAAGTGGATAAGGCCGCAGTTTGACTATACCATCATCCTTTAATTGGATCTTGTACTCGAAATCAAGAGTTTTCCCCAGACGTTCAGAAAAAACTTCAGGAAACTCTTCAATGATTTCTAAAACTTGCTGTGTAGCTTCGGAACTCCCTATCTCATAATTATGATTTATATTTAACACATTAGAACTAGTATTTTGAATTAAATGCACTGACTTGTTCAAGATAAAATCGAATCTACACACATTGTTTTTTAAATCAATTAACAAACCAGTTGATTTAATGAAATTAGCCCCCAAAATTCCACATTGTGATAAGTTATTAATTACTACTAGATTAACCTTCCAGGATAAGTTGTCAATTTTAATTTTAAGATTTAATTCTCCTAGTACATTTAATTTTTGGTTTCCAGCACTAACACATTGTACCTTAGATTCTAACAATTTGTTAGCTAAATTCGCTTCCCTTAAATGATTATAAAGTTTCGCACTGATTAAACTTAGTGTACTTCCAGTGTCTAACAAAAATTTCACATTAACTTTGTTTTCTATATTTACTAGTACACTTGACAAGGTACTTTGGCTTTCCTCATGGCGTTTCTGCCACGTGTGATTAATATGTCCGGATTTTTGTTGGGGACTATATTTAAAATCTTTTTGAGTGTCCAGTTTACGGGAAGGGTTAGAATCTAAGCTACCTTTTTCTAAGTCCTCCCCTTTTACAAGTTTTTTGGAATATTGGAGAAACGGGGTGGCCTTTCAACAGGCAATTTAGGTTGATTACTAACCTCATTATCATGCCAAGTTCTACAGTCTCTAGCGTAATGTCCTATTTTCTTACATTTAAAACATACAACTTGATTGTTATGGCCTAATTGAATGTGATTAGTTATAGGCCTACTTTCCCGGTTTGAGGTGCCTTGTTGAACCATCCTCAACTTATCCGCATACTCAATATTTTGGCACCTTATGCAGATTTCATCCAACTCTTTGAGCGAAGTAGGATTTCCCATAAATATCATTTTATTGCGGGTGTCTGGGTTTAAACCTGTTTTAATAATATCTACTACTTCCCTCTCTGACATTGATGTGGCTAATATACTAACCCATTCCTTAACATCCAGTATAAAACCACTCAGGCTTTCATTAAATTTTTGGGGGCGATAGATCTTTTCAAATTTTAATTTCTCGCGATAACAAAGGGGCACAAAGGTAGTTAACAAATTTTCATGAACAACACTAACGGGTTGTCCATACTCTTTCGCTTCCAAAATGTTTGCCAATAATGGACCTTGGCAATAAGACACGCAAATTTCCAAGATTTCTTGATCAGAACATTTTGTTTCGTTTTTTAATTTTTTAACAACTTTTAAAAACTCCAATAGTTCATTAATTTTAACCCGTCCGTTACCTTGAACATTCTAAGATACCTTTCAAGTGGGTTAGGTAACTTATTATATACAATTGAACGATTCTCAGGTACGAAAACATCATTACACATATTAACGGGTATTGGTCCTTTCGTAATATTTTCAAGTGCTACACTTTCATTTTCCGTCTCCAGGTTAGATTCTGATAGCCGGCGTTCTTCGCTACATAATTGTTCATCCAATTCTACTGATTTCAATGACTTCCTGAGCAACTAAACCCTCAGACATTCTATCAATCTCTTTGATCAAGTTATCCGTTAATTTGAATAGACCTTTCAGGTTGTTCATTCGCCTTATCCAATGACCAATTTTAACCTGGCACCGCAAAATTTCCAAATTATTAGAGCCCTTTATTGCCTTTTCCACTCGAAGAACTAACACTTCATACATAGCAGCACACTGTTTATATTCCTCATTGCCACTTACTTTACTAGACAAATTTAGCTTATTGCCAATAATGTTGAGACCTACTACCTGTCTCAATAACTTTCTAAGTTTATCTACAGTGCTATCAGTAATTTTTTCCACACCACGGAACCACAGTTCATAAATTAATTCGTCCTTACTTAAAAAGTCCACTTTGAGAGCCATTTTAGGTTAAATAAATTTAACTTAACTATCACAACTTAACTAGACAACACAAGTTCTTGCCAAAGTTTTCTAACAAATTTTATAACAGTATGTATAAGCTTATTAAAAATTCACTGGATACTTTACTAGCAGAGTGGCGCAGTCAATATAACGACTTAGATTGTTGATATTAATATTCCAGAGTATTAATATATAAATCATCAATAATACATCCAAGACGATATAAAATATTTTTTGATTAGTAAAGATCCTAGTGAATATTAAGTACAATGTATTACTAAAATTGTTAACTATTAAGTATTATCTGGTTTGTCTAAAATAAAAATCACAAGTCTAAATGAAAACAATGGATTTATTTTTAACTGGCAAATTAATAAGTTCAACGTTTCAGAATTTTTATCACTCTATTTTCCACAAAGAATTGACAAACCTTTTAGTAAATTTAAAAATTCCTTTGGCAAGAAATAAAAATATTAATTAAATTATCAAACTAAAAATCAGAGCTCTCTTCTAAAATAAAATAATAAAGTATAAAATGAAACACCACTTGGAAATAATTAAAATAAAAATGTTCACTTCTAAGTTCACTCAAAATACAAAATACAATTTCAACTTCTCTTTACACTATTTGAACCTTAACTTTCAAGTCTCTGCAATTCAGATTACAACTCTCTCTCTAACAATTATAATGTTCAATTAATTTTCAATTAATAATTCACAATAAACAGTTCTAGTTAAATATTAATAAATTACTACTTTTTCAAATCTCAATTAAAGTTATTGACAAAGTTCAATTTTAATTCACTTCTCTTGCAAGCATGAACCAAATGTAACTTGTATGATTCTATTATGCTCTATTGTTCTTCGAGAATAAGTTATTCAGATTGCTCTGTAGTTTCTATGAGTTTAATTTTTTCCTATAAAAAAGACAACAAAATTAATTTAATATCAGATCAAGAAGACTTTTTCAATAAAACGTACAATAAATTTGGTGCTTACCTCAAAATCACTCGCGGAAAAAAAATTTAAGAAATACGGCGCACTGCAATTAACTTTACTCACGAAAATAACCAAAAGAAGGGCGATAATTATGAGCGGGCGCTTAAATACTTCCCTTTCCAATCACCTTTGCAGGACATCCGTGGAGCTCTCTCATTGGTCCAGCTGTATCAAACCAGGAGAACAATACTCACAATAAGACAAGTTCTAATCAATTCAAGGCAGTCAACCTGCCTTCCTAACAATTTAAATCTACCAGTGCTAACTTGCCAAAGGATTACATGTTAGATTTTACCCTGACATTTCACAATCTAATCTAAAATTAAGTCCCAATATTTCGATCCCAAAATTTTTATTTAATTTAAGTTTTAATAAAAAAAAAATAAATTAATGTAGCTTTAAAAACGCTACAATACAGTATAATTTAACTAAGATGGAGTGGTTCGAAATTATTCAAAGTGTTAAACCTCCAGCCAGTGAGCGAATACTTGCGAGTCAATAGAAATTAGTTTATTATTGACATGAAAATATCATCAAGGTATTATAAATTATTGAGTGGGGAGATGTGTGCAAAATTTAACTTAAGCCTCTGGGCCAATTGGCCTTTAGATTCATTCTGTCTCCATAATTCTATAAGCCTCCATATTTACGCTGGGGTATCGTAATCACTGTGAGAGATACCCTTGTTAGATGGCACCTAACAAACATAGTGAGTCTGATGAAATATTTTTATCAAATTCTGAATTATTCTGATTCTTCAAAAGTGACTCATTGACATTATTTTTTCCATAAAACAGTATGATTCATCCATATCCGTGTCTGTGAGAGGAGGGGGAATTCCACTCTGCGCGCTTTATTAGACGGCATCTACGCACGTGACCAATGCCGTTAGTGTTTTTGTGTTACTGCACACGCGTGTCAGTGTCAACACTATGTTTAGTTCGATATTGTGATTAGAGTGTGTGTGTTTGTAACAAACATTTTTGTACTATTATAGTTTGTTATTATTATAATTTAAATGTCAAAAAAAATTGGATGCATTATTCTTAGTTGAATTGAAAAGGTTAAAGAAGATTGTTCCCCCATTTATTGCAGTGATAATAAATCTGATGCTCCATTAGAGCATTCGACACACTATAACATTACATCACTTGTGTTGTTACTGCTCTGTCAGAAAATTATTTATTTAATAATCTATGCTGTTCAAATGTTTAGCTTGCTTAATGTATATTTTATTAAAAATAATATTTAACCAAAGTTAAATACTAATAAATTGGTAAAATATTTCTAAAACCATGAACTGGTGCCATAACTGTGCAAAATAAGAAAAATAATACCGGTTTATTCTTAACATATTTATAGTCTTTAAAAACAAATGTTTGCATGGTAAAAATTAACTTAACTTATTGCCTATTATAATTTAATAAACTATATTTATAATGTACAAAACAAATATGTTTATAAATTTTTAAATGCACTATTATAAAACGTGTGATAAAATAATGTTATGATTTCTTTACACAAAAAACTTATCTCATCAAAAAACTTATACAACACCCTTAAGAATTGCAAAATAGCATTGGTAAGAAACACAAACACAATGTTAGATGGCAGCTATACATGGAACCTGCTACGTATCTGGACTAGACGGGGACCACTCACAAGATAAACTCGATAGAAAACTTTAGCAAAGAAACTGAATCTACAGGCTTTACTTCTATAATACGTTATTTAAATTTACACCAGAGATCTCTTTCATTTGTCTACACAATTGAAGGCGTAGATTTTCATACATTCAATGACTCCATTGTGACTTAAAAAAATAAACCTTCATAGACTGTAACATTTGCTATTGTGAGAAAAATTAAATAGCTGTACTTTCACATGTAAATTACACCAAGTAAATAAATAGTTTCCAGAATTTGTTGAATAGACATCTTCAACCATCCTAGTACCTAAGTGATTATTGCGTTAGCTTATCAACTGCATGGCCCGAGTTCGAGTACCGGTAAGGGAACGCTGTTTCGCACGCTAAAACTCATCTTGATCTAGCCTCCTATAGACTTCTTTCTTAGTACAAATATAATAACAGTATAAATAATTTCAAGTATTTAGAGTAGAGATAACTTTTTTTAATTTGATCAGTTTGTTATTGTGATCTTTAAAGTATAAGAAAAATATTTGTATATCCTTTGACTTACATAAAAAAACGACTTTTTTTCTCTCTTGCTATAGATTAGTCTATCCCTTCAAAAGATTTATGTGCTAATACAATTTAAATTGCATCTAATGACTGTTATAAGATAAAGAATTCTCAATGAATTCCTTATTTAATACCCCAAGGCAATAAATGTTAGTCATCCTCAGAAGTACTTATATAGCCGGAAACACGTGTGCATCAATGTATTATATACTATGCGCCGTATTCTACGCTAAATACACATATATGAAATACCAATTAATAATCTATTTTTAGTACAAAAAAATTCTTAATGTTTAACAATTCTGTCGGTAGTATATTTTCTCATTTTAGGTTCAAGATGCTTCATACTTGTTTATTGGATCTCTTACCCATGTTTTTAATGTACATGCATTAAAGTGCAGTGATAAATAAATTATTTGTAAATTATAAAAATCCCATGGTTATTACTTAGTCAAAAATGACCATGCAAAACATTGGTTAACAATGGTTAATAGAACACTCAATCAAATTGGTGCTGCTTTAAACCCGTTCTTGTAGGGATGGCTGTTCATTCTAATTTTGAATTTTGTGCTGGGATTAATTAAAATAACTTTTCATTATTTGGCTACAATTCATGTATCATGTATGAGTGTTAATGTATCATTGTACCTATATATGCAAAAAACTTTAAAAATGTGTTGTATTTAAAAGCAATGTTTCCGTAATTTTAATTGTACTTTACAATGGAAATTAAAATAAATTGAATTTAAATTTAAAAGATCATGTATTTGATTTGTATTCTGATAATTCCTCAGATTAATAAAACAATGATATTAGAAGATTTCAATGCATTTAAATTTTAAAACTTTTGTTTTAAAATTTAAATGCATTGAAATCTTCTAATACAAAGTGTAGCGTTGGCTTGTGAAACGGAAAGCAGTATCAACTATAATAAAAATTTTATTTTTGTATTTTTGTCCCGGTATTGCTGATGGCTCACCATGAACAATATTGCTCGTTAGTCTAATCGTACACACACGCACGGGCGTGCTTTTAAGTTGCGTTCTTATAATTTATTATTTCTAAAATCTTTAATAATATGATGATAAATATTATTGTAGCACGTATTTGGAGGCAGAGAAAAATTATATTATAACTTATGCTGTAGTGTTTTATTTAAACGTTTGTCTTCTTAGAATGTTTATGTTGCCGTAACAAGAAATGGGTTTAATATTAGTAGTAGTCGTGACGTTACCAATATAAAAAAGCAGGTGTAAACCACGTAGCAGGTTGCATGCCATATTATTTAATATCCATGGAAACAACCTAGGTATTTAATTTAATGTTTTTGTTAATAATTTAAAGTGAAATGTCGCACCGTTTTTAATCTTCGTCCAACTCACAACTAGTAGCGGAAGTTGCGCCAGGAACACTATTTGATGCCCAGAAGCATGACCAGGACCAGGACCAGGACTGCATGGATGAGGTAATTTCATTACTTAAAAATCACAGTTTACGATTTCAATATCACTTGTTACCTAAAACAGTTTAGGTCTTAGTTTTAACGAATATTTATACATCACAAACTACCAGAGCATTTAACATGTTATACAGATTTTTTTCTTGGGTTCCTATTATAGTTGTAGAATTCTATAGTAAGTTTTGTATAGAACCTGCTAATTTGTGTTTTGTGCTGTATTTCATCCTCTCTGTACCCAAAACCTATAGTGTCAAGCGGTGTACAATCATTTATGCTCTGAAAACAGGTACCTCTACTTGAAATATCGCTTTTGATTAGTCATGTGTAGTACCAAAAATTAAACGAAATACATGTTATTGGATTATACACTAATATGAGTACTTACCGTATAAACATTTGAATAAAACCATATACTAAAGATTTGTTCCCTTACTAGATTATGGTTGTATGTGTCAATATATTACTGTAAGACTTATTAGCCTGGAATCTTTATCGATATGACCGTTTACGGTATTGCTAATTTGTTTATTTACAAAAAAAATTGATTTTTCAGATTGTAGCTTTTACGTACCTAATTTACGTAGTATAGAAAACATTGCACTTTTAAACTTCTCCTACAATTGTTACAGGCCATATTACAGAATTAAAAATATATTAAAACTGGACTAGAAATATTTAAAGTTTATTCATAGCAAAAATCTCGTGTATAAGATTTCTCAATGATGGAAACAGTACATAGTATAGGTGAATTATTGGAAAAGGTTATATTATGAATGATTAATTTTTAAAGTAAAATTCATTTCACGTAATTAACACACATAAATATTGAAATATATTTATGGTTTTAAATCCCTTCAGTACTATAAATGTACAGAAAGAATTAGTCTACAATTACATATTTTACGAAATCCAAATGTTTTATGGTCCATTCTCACATAGTTTTTAACAAATTAAAAGAGTACTAGGAGAAATATTTACTTTAATGTCACTTAGAGGCATTTTTCAGGCATTATATAGTAGTGTAAAAACTTTTAAAAATTGAAAGTTTAATGTTCAAAGACGTTAGGGCGTGGAAAATCTACACTAGGAGTACGCTGGCGAAGACCAGGGTTGAGACAAAGATTTATGGAGGAGTTGCTTAATAATTTGCAATTAAAAGATCTTCTCTAACTATTCTTTTTACCCAAAGCAGTTCACATTGTAGTCTTGTGATTGTCAATCACAGAATAAAACAGTGAAACAGTTTCTATGTTATTATAACTCATTTTCACTTAAGAGGATTTTAATGTTAAGGACTTTTGCAATGAATTCATTTTCTTGTGTACTGATACTTAAGTTTATTACATATAATTATGTTTCATGCGTAAGCAGAAAAAAATTTTATTTATGTTTTTAAATCCCTTTAGTGCTATAAATGTACAGAAAGAATCAGTCTACAATTACATATTTTACCAAATCCAAATTTTTTATGGTCCATTCTCACATAGTTTATAACAAATGAAAAGAGTACTAGGAGAATTATTTACTTCTATGTGACGAGACATTTTCAGGCATTATATAGTAGTGTACAAATTTTTAAAAATTAAAAACTAGTGCATTTTAGCTTGCCTCGAATTAAAACTCATAACGTATTGCGTTAATTTGTTTAAACATCATTTCTAAAACGGTTGTTGTACAGATTTAAGGAGAATTGTAGTCTATATCTTTTACTTTATTCAATTAGTTGATGAGATTACCACCAGAGCTTTCTTTTACTTTACAAGAGATTATAACTTGTCGATTGTGATGATACAGTTATAGAAACAACTCCTTAGATTCCTTTGTCACCTTTACATGGTTCACTTACAATATTAATATTAATTTTACTCTAAAAAAAGTCAAAAATGCTATATTTGAAAATAATGCCTACTCGTAGTTGTTATAACATTTTCCACTACAATTTTTTGTCGGAATATAATTTTCATCACACACTGACAGGAAACCCAACCTACTGCAAAATCAGATAGGAACAATCAAAATCTTTGTTCAGAAGTCACAAGCTATCTAATTTGTGGTCCAGATACCGGGACCAGCGTAACTGAGGCACTGGTTGTTACATACACATATTACACTAAAATAATAAATGCTAGTAAAGATTGCTATTCAATATTTCAGGTGTTATTGATTAAGCCCATGACACAGTTATACTATAAACTTTATTTATTACTGAAATATTTGAAATAAAAATGTAAATTGTAAATTACATTTGAAGAATCTCAAACATTTCAATTGGAAACTGAGATGGATACGTTTTTTCAATAAGTACATAAAATATTCAATATTGAATAAATAATATAGTCATCACTCTACTTCACAGACATATCAGAAATGGTTCCTCACTAACTGGAACATTGTAATGGTGAATGTTATTGAGAAACGTAACGACTCGATAACCATGCAGATAAATTAACTCGAATGATGGCTTTAAATGTATATTAGCTGTAAGTTCAAATTTAAGTTTTGTATTGTTTAAAATAGTTATCGGAATACTAGCTCCTTAGAACTTTATAAGAATCTCAGAAAATATTTGGGACAATTTTTTTTTTAACTACTTAAGTCCTTAGCTCGTATGTCCATAAGTAGGAAAATGATATCCGTTAATAGGTGAGGTCCGTTTTAGTTCAAATACACACTTATCACAAAACCCTATTTTTGAGTTTACACTCTTAATTCCATAATTATCCTTTAAATTAATTTATAATGATAATAGGTATACGTCAGGAAAGACATAAACATGAAGTTTTAAACTTTAACAACCATTGACTTGTACTGAAAAGTGCGATAACTTTGCTATTAGGATTTGGTACCTATAATGTTCAGCTCTGCATCCTTATATTGTAACTTTATATCCGCCAGAAGAATTCATGTAATTTATCTGCTAACTCTAACACAGTAATATTTATTTATACATTTACTTTCCCCAGAGGGTTCACTTCTGGTTGGTTTATTGCTTCCGGTTAAACCCACACTAGGTACAGCAAAAACCGATGTCACTTAAATCTGTACAACCTTATGGATTCAGGAGTGGTACATCAGTAACCTAAAATGTCGAGATTCTGCAAGGGTAATTCAGTAGGTCTGGTCTACAGTAGGAGATGACTGTTGAAGTTTGTAGTGTTTGTTCCATATGAGTCAATGATTCTTGCCAGCCTAGACAAGGGTGTGCCACCCTTACCGGCTTTGATTGGAGAGGCTGGTTCAGAGCTGGCTTTCTCTTCTTACGCCCACACCTCTAGGGGCTGGATAAATTTCACCAAATTTAGTCTCTTGAAAGGTGAGGGATTTATGGAAATAATGTTTTGTCAAGGTCATAGATTAATTATAAAGGTCGGAAATATACGTGTTTTATTGAAATAGGCTTCTTGACCTACTTATGTATGCCTATATTTTTAAACGATGCACTTAGGCAAATTAAAATTTGAAACTAAAAATATAAATAATTTGAGATAGAATCGTTTTTAAACCAGACATTCCAGGTTCTGGAATTCTAGGTTTGTAGAAGTTCCATACAAGTTTCATCTCACTAGCACGTAACATTAAAAATGAGCAAACTCATAGTTGTTAAATGTTTGGCGACAATAGTAGCAACAACACCTTCTTCATTAAATAACTAGCCGTACGTTTACAGATTTCTACCTTACATGAAAGTGAAAATTTTAAATACTTAACCCTAATGTGAGTTAGATTACTAACATTTTTTAGAGTATACACTTATTAACGTTATAAGATCCGTATAAACATAAAGTAAATATATTTTTCATTCTTCTGTTATGGATAAAAAGTTATTTGCACTATAAAAGTTTAACATGAATCATATATGGTTTACTATAAATCTATAAGTTTCAGAAGCGTTACAGTTTATGAATAAATGTTGGAATATCTGTGTTAAATGTTTATAATATTTCATAGCTTTTTTATTTATTCTGCGGTTCTGCTGTAATAATTAGTATTTAGTTTTTATTGAGTGCATGTTTTATAGTAAGGGTGCATGGAATAGACACACAACAACGCTGTTGTAGTTCCAGACTTATGCGTGTCAACGCTTTGGCATGTTTTTTTTTATTTACTTTGTTGCGGGGACGGTTAGCGGGCTACCCGAGTGGCAAGATAACCCGTAACGATGTTCACCTTGAAGAGTAGGAACTCAAGAGTTGACTCGGTACATCGGGTTAAAATAAGTTTATTAAAAATAGTCACTCGGCTCAACTCTGTTCACAACATGTAAAATGAAAACACCTGTATAAAATTACTACTGAGAATAAACTATTAACACTATACTTCGTGGTACTTATGTTTCACAATTCCAACATCTAACTATTCTGCCTACTACCGCGACCGGTTCCTCGCTGTGCAGTCTGCGGAGACTGAAACAAACACCGTGACCGTTCCTCACTGTGCAGTCTGCGGAGACTGATCCCAACACCGTGACCGTTCCTCACTGTGCAGTCTGCGGAGACTGATCCCAACACCGTGAACCGTTCCTCACTGTGCAGTCTGCGGAGACTGACCCAAACACCGTGACCGTTCCTCACTGTGCAGTCTGTGGAGACTGATGACTACTGTTGCGCCTCGCAGGGCTTAAATAACACAACCCATTAAGAGCGATTATCGCTCTGTACATATCATTGTCCAAAGTGCTAATGATCTGTAGATTGCTCTGTGAGCAGTGACAATTTTTTAATGATAATGTTGTATATCTATTACTTATCTAACGTCTACTCTTCTCACGCTAACACTATTCCAGTTATTGATACACATTAAATAATACATACAATCATGGCCACATGTCCTTACATGCTAATATGATTACAAAATAATGTTGCTACACAACAACTTTAACCTAGATAGTAATTGTGAATTGATTTAGTAATTTACCTGATGAAGATATCAGATTTTAGATTTTGAATGTATGTAGATTGATTGTATTGTATCACTGAGCGATGGAAAATGTCGGGAATAATCCTGTTTCCTTCATAATGTTACCAGTAATTCGTGAAGTAACGTGAGGTATAATTCTTAGGGAACATTTAAAAGTGCATTGTATGGCAGATTAATTGAATCTGATATGATGTCATGTAGGTTTTTTAGATTTAGCTGTATAGTAAAATTTCATGTTGAACGTGCCTGTGGTTGTATTTCGAAAAAAGCATGATATAAATATGTTTATTAATGTATTTGTAACTAGAGATTTTACGACTATGTTGGACGGGAATGTTGTTGTCTTTCAGTAATAGACGTAGCGTAAGAAATGACTGCACAGTTAAAAACTAAAAGAAAATAAGGAAACAGCTGAAACATACCCAACAGTACAATACAGGTATGTACAAATTACGTATATCAATAAAAACAAAAAGATACAGATTTTGTTCAACAATTTTTCTATATCTCAGTTCATGATGAAATTTTTTTATATTTCGAGCACGCCCGGAAAACTCCTCCAGGATACATTACGGCCAGGACCAGGACCAGAATTTACAGAAGAGTTACTTTATATTATTTTCTTAGAAATCACAGCATCTGCTCCTCGATCTCTCACTACCAAAGCAGTTTACACATCCTAGTTTTAGTGACAGAAAACCTGAAAAGTTGCATTGACAACACTATTCCTAATAACAACATTGAAATACGTGTTAATAATTTCATTGAGTTGATTTCTAGATTTATTAAGGTTATCATAGCTTTGTTTAAATACTGCCAATTTTGTGTTTTATGCTATTTATAATCCGCTCTGTACCCTAAGAATACAGGGAGAATCGTTTTGGAATATAAGATAAACGAATTATTGACTCATGGTGAAGGCAGGCAGGCAGGCAGCGGGTAGGCCGGGACTCTCGTCCCTTCTGTGGTAGGGTCTCTGCAACAAGCGGAATGGCTACTGATCATCAGTACGTCCAGCCCCAAGAGGGGCTATTTTTGCGTTGGGTCGTGGGGAATTGTTAAGTGTGTGGTTTTATTTAGGTCGGTGAAAAGTAGTGTAGTAGGTTCGGAAGTGAAGTGAAGTGGAGAGTCGTTGGTTTTTGTTTAGTACATTTAGTCTTCTATGGTGGGTCGTCCAATATTACTTTTAGTTGTGGGATTTTCCACGGATGGACGGCTTCCCGGGTTGCCCACTCACGGATTTGATCCCACGTTGATTCAGCTGCTGCTGCATACATGGCTCTCGCCTGGCCAGTGATGAAGTCATGCAGGCTGGGTAGTCCTACAGACCGTAGGACGACCGTGTTTCTGACAAACCATGGTGTGTTCGTCAGTTGGCGGAGTGTCCTGTTCTGGAAGGTTTCTAGTGCCTTCCTGGTCGTCTTGGAGGTGTGTGGATACCAGGCAGGAGCCGCGTATGTCACGATGGGGCGGACTATCGTTTTGTAGAGCAGCAGCTTCGTGTTGATGGGAAGTCCGGAGTGAGGTCTCAGTAGAGCCGACAGCCCTTAACGGGCGGCCATTCCAAGGCGGATCCTCCCTTTGGCGGCAATTCCAGTCGTTATAGTCCTGTTGAGGACGACTCCCAAGTATTTAATAGACTTGGTCCACCTTAGTTGGTCCCCCTGCAGGTGAATCTTCTCGCGCTGGGCCGGATACTGCGGGTTTTTGGTGAAGCAGATAGCCTCGGTCTTCTGAGTGTTGATCCTGACCTTCCACTTCCTCAGTTACGGGTCCAGATGTTCCATTTGCCTTCTCATGTAGGCACATGATTGGCGGATGTTGGCCGACTTACTGTAGAAAAGTGCGTCGTCAGCGTAGAGGGCGAGAGACATCCTGGGAATGACTGGGATGTCATTTGTGTACCACAGGTACAGCACTGGGCCCAGTACAGTTTTGTTTTAAAACTGCAAATGTTGTGTTTTAGGCTATTTATAATCCCCTCTGTACCCAAAGAATACAGGGAGAATCGTTTTGGAATATAAGATAAACGAATTATTGACTCATTGTGAAATTGGACCTGTTTTTAAATATTTTATGAAAGGTCAATACTTTAATAAGAGAGTTATTTTCTTACTTACGTCAAACCGCCTTTTTTCTGACGTATTTTCATGGAATAAATATTGAAATATAAGTAAAATAAGTGTATGCTAGCAGAATAATAATATCAGTGATCGACTATATCATGTTACACTGTTTTAATTAAATATAAAAAAGTAGTATTGGGTAGTTTTGAAAAGAAAAATATTCTATGACTTTTATCTTTATGAAGTAGTTACTGCATCGTACACCAGAACTCTCTCCTGTCGAGAGTTTAATCACTCACTCTCTTTTTGGACACCATTTGGCTTTCATAAATAATAAACTTACGCATTAAATAATTTTAAATTTTTTTTTCGGGACAGTATTACAATCCCTGCACCTTCTCATCTATTGGGCACACGCTAAAGAAATATTATTAGAATGTGCCTGGTAGACATCTTATACTGTCTGGGTAGTATGTGTTTACCGATTCAGCTATACCACGTAAAGGGTCAGAGTTTGAGTTCCGAATCGAACGCACTATTCATTAACAATAATCTTATTATACACGGTTGCTAGTTAAGAATGAAAATTTCAATATTCTGAGTCAAGCGTGTTTATAACTAAATTAGTGAAGTATTTTTATAATAATTATTTTTCATAATTTTAATAAATTTTGATGCAACTTCAATAGTATATCATATTGTAGACTACTTGATTTAAATATTCCAAAGCAAATAACTTAATGGAAGTGGTTTCTTAATAAGAAGAGAGAATGGATTTGGTGAAAGACTACGTCCTGTGCAGATATGGTCAAAGGCCTCTTTAAGCACAAATTCGATTATAAAACAGTTTAATATTTTAAAATACTCTAATATGTTTATAGTTATACTGAGCAAAAATTTATCTATAATTGAATATGAAACATAGTTTATCTTTTTTACATTCCAACAATAAAAATATCTATGCCGTAACGCGCAGTAAAAATACAATTATAATTCCTTATAGTACACGAGAATAATCATTGTCAACTATGCAATAAGTATGGAAAGTTAATTAAGCTAGTGTGACTACCCTAATAGTATTAGGGTATTGGTAATAACATTGCAAAATAGTTTTACAAAGAGTTACAGCTTTCATTTTATCATTCCTATACATGAGTTATTAATTACAAACAAATCACGATACAATTATTGAAAATTAAATGAAATATATTTATTCTTTACTTCACACTAATTTTTCAAATCATTTATTTCTTTTGTACCGATTGTATTAAATAATAATTTTGGGGTAACTGGATTACCGGTGGAAGGAGTAGGCCCAGATGAATGATAAGGACTGTACTATACGAGGCGCGCGCATCGCAGATGGCAGTGTTTGATAACGAAGTTGAGAGGTGGGGTGAGGTAGACGTGCCGTACCTCTATCTCAGTTCATCGGAAGTGATTGTAACGAGTAGAGTAAATAGTGCTTAGAGTAACTCTTTTTCCTAATCGTCATCGAACCTGCGGATGCTTTCAGCAATTTTTTGATTTATTAAAATCTCTAACACTGAAGAATTTGTTAGTGTCTAACACTGAAGAATACTTTTTTAAAGTAAAGTAAAGAAAATTAGTAACAAAATAAAAATTGAATTTTGAAGATTAATTAAAGTGAAGAATTGCCAGATCAGATTAGAGTGTAAAAGTTCTTGAATTTTGAAAATTGAATGAAAAGCTGTAAGAACTTTGTACATTTTTGGGAGTGAAGAATATATTACAAGTTTGAAATTTAAAGGTCATCAAGAAGTTTTAATTTTAATTTTAATTCCAGTTTTTATTTTTAAGAAGAAGTTTTATTTTTAGTTTGAACTTTATTTATTTTAGAAGATTTACTTTTATTTTTAAACATTCACAAAAGTTTATTTTAAATTTCAAAGCTAACCCCTCATGTGCCAGTAAAACGGTACACATTATTAAACTTATCAAAATAGTATTTTGCTTCTCCTAAGGAATTATATAATTGCTGTTTAAAAGTATATTGTACAGTGAAACAGTTTCTATTTAGTTTATAACGCGTTTACAAGTAATATGTTTTCACAATGAGGAAGATTATCTAATCAACAAATAACTTCCGTATATTTTGTGAGAAAAAAGTGAACTTGAGATTTATATTTTCAAATTTCAGTGCTCTAAGTGTACAGAAAATCAGTTTACAATCATTTCCAACACATCGTAGAAGTTCTATACTATCCGTTTATAAATATCTGATAAAAATTTTAAAGCTTGAAGAATTATTTTCGTATATTTTGTAAGCTAAAAACAATTTGAGATTTATGTATTTAAATCCTTTCAGTACTCTAAGTGTACAAAAAGAATCAGTTTACAATCATTTCCAACACATCGTCCAAGCTTTAATTATTTTCGTATATTTTGCAAACTAAAAAAGAACTGGATACTTATGTTTTTATATATTTAAATCCTTTCAATACTCTAAGTGTACAGAAAGAATCATTTTAGAATCATTCTCCATATTATATTGTCCAAATTATACAATATCCGTAAAGAAAAGAAAGAGTCAGTTTACAATTGTTTTCTATACAACATCCAAATGTTTAAAATTGGTTTATACATGTTTGATAAAAGTTTAAATAATACTAAGAGAATATATCAAACATACATAATTCTAGCATTGTATAGATTACTATCCGGACAAGACTTACATCATAGTAATTTATGAGCAATTTTGGCCAAGTGGATAAAAGAGATATGTTTATGAAAAGGATTTGATAACTTATGTCTAACACCAATCTTTCTGGCATGTTCAATAGGATCAATATTAAAATGAGTTGAAGTAGGTGTATGTTAGCTGACAATGATTAAAAATCATTATAAATTATGTTCGATTGTTTAAATGCAATAAATATCAACACATATTTTGCGGAGTTTATAACAGAAATATGGTCTATAATTTTTAAATTACCCAATTAGCTTTCTAAAAGAACACCAGATTTCTCTTCTACAGAACAGTAAATAAGAGAAGACGAAGTTATACAGTAATAGAAACGCCTGATTATGTTCCAATATAACTAAAAAAATTCAATTTTTCACTGTAAGTAATTACAAATAATAGTAAAATTTTTATAAAAAATTAAAATAGTCGATGGTAATGTAGCCGAACTAAAGAAGACGTTTAGGTCTGTGTTAAAGTCAAAAGATAAAGGATATTATGCTAATTTAAAATAAATATTGTCATTTCCAGCAGAAGTTAGTCACATTTCTAATCAAGTATATTTGTTAAATATTAAGGCAAGCGAGTATGATGAAAGTACAAGTAAAGTTGAGTTGGTGCGTTGCAATGTGAAGGTTAACCACTACTCAACCAGAATAGACAATTTGTGTAAAATCTTTAAGGTTACTCCAGAAAGTAAAATTGTTTTGGAAACTTTAATAAACAAAGTAAAAGAAGTTAAGAAACTTGTTAGTGAAGATAAGTTGACATCTGAGGATGTATTAGCAGTAAATGAAAGATTGTTGGACTTGAGTGTAGAAGAGGAAGTCTTAAATGAGCAGTTAAACCAAAAACCCATAGATAAGTTTACTGTAGAGACTGTCCCTACACTGCAAGTAGCTAGTGGGATGTCTGCTAGTTTTACTAAACTGCAGACTCCGATAGAAAGATACCTAAAAGCGTTTAAACCGACTAACGGGTTAAATGTATTTGAGTTGATGGATTACCTTCGGGTTATGCAACAATTGGTATCTGAAACTCCACTAAATGATAGCGAAGTATTAAATATCAGCATAGGGTATGCTAAATGGGCCATTGTACCAAAAGTCACTGGAATACAAGGTAAGTGGCAAGAGTGTTATTGAGATTCATTAAAGTCTAATGATTTTCTTTGTGCCTATGGGACAAAAGGAAAGCTTGAAGAGGGATCTTGTACATAGATCACAAAAACATAACGAAAGGTTAAGTAGTTATATTAGTAGCATTAAGGAGAATGCTAAACTTCTACAGTGTGACTACACCGAGAAGGAGATTGTTGACATCATAAAGGTCTATATTACTCCTAATGTAAGAGCAAGATTAGTATTTTGTGACAATCCAAAAAACTTTGAAAACCTGGACCAGCTGTGTATACACGAGCAGAATGTATACTACGAAGAGAACAAGGTAAGAGAGACCAAACATAACCTCAAAACAGACGACAGCTGGAACCTTAAACAAACCCAGGAGAGCAGACGACAGTCAGTATATAACCAAAGGGTTTGTAAACATAACCTCAAAGCCAACCTTAACCTCAAATGTCAACAATGGAACAAAGATGTGTTATGTATGCGGTATAATGGGTCTCTATACCAAGGATTGTTTTAAAAACAAGAATGAAGTTGCTCCTAGATTCCAAGTGAATAAAATGAACCCTGAGAAGCCAAAAAATTTGTGAATCGGGGAAAGGAGCAAACTAATCGGATCTCTCCCCAATTAAAGGTAAACAAAGTAGACACATTAAAAAAAGCAGTAACTATTTAAGCGCACTATCAGTAGTAAAGGAGAGTTTTTGCAAAACTAATAGTACTAAGGCACTTGTGGATTCTGGAAGCAGTCTAACCTTGATGAGTGAGAAGCACTATGAACAATTACTACATAAGAAGTTAGTAAATAAGTCCAAAGCCACTGAAATAAAATGTGCTAGTGCGGACAATTCATATATTGAGTAGACAGGTGAGTATGAAATAGTCATAAAAATAGAGGAGTACACTTGAAAGATAAAATTTGTAATAGCCAAGAACCTTGCATGGGAGGTTATACTTGGAGCTGACTTTATGAAACAAACAAGTCTTGTGTTGGACTTGAACAAAGACAGCTGTTATTTTAATTTTAAGCCACAAAATAAAATAGAGCTATTTGAAAACGCCACTAAACTCAATAGCAATGTAAATACAAAAATAAAAATTGGTTGCCATCAAGCTAGTGAAGGTGTAAAGAAATTATTAAAAGATTTTCCTGAACTCTTCAGGACAAAAATAGGTAGGGCTATTGATTATCAGGGCCTAGTATCAAGGGCTGCACCATTTTGCCTGCCGGCGTGACCCCCTGGTCACGTGACCGCATACGTCACGAACCTGACGCCTGCCGCGTCTACCCGCTTGCCATTATGGGAGCGTTATGGTTTACATACTATTACACATCAGTAGAATAATATAATTAAGGACATCCTTATATATTCTTAAACTGTGTGATCTGCTGAAACTAGCACTATAAATATATTTCAGTTTATATCGATTTGAACATTGTACAACCACAAAAAGGCATGTTTGAACTCCGAAATGCAATACATTGAAAGTGTATAAGCGTTATTTTTTTGGTTAAAAACAAACTTTTAGCGGCAAAGTTGTAGTAAATTAGTTTATCTATAAGTTTCATTGGAAGAATTGGAATAAAATATTATTAATATTCCCCTAGGCTTTTCTATACAAATGAATAATCGAATCATTTTAGAAATAAATAATATCCGTCAAATTTACTTTTTTTCAATTTGCACACATCTTATTGGTTAATAACTATTTAAATAATTTTATGGATATGTTTGAATATATTTTGTGACTTACCTTAGGAAATGTAAATGTCTAGTAGAACTAATGACGAAAAGATTGCAAGTCCAAATAAAATTAGTTCGTTCATTTTACAGCCTTATTTGTTTACTGTTTTGTTTAAGGACGTCAATACCTTAAACTACAATTATGCATGTTAATATATTGATACCACTTAATAGTTACAGCACTCATTTATCTAGTTCAACATTTTTCTTCAGTCTTTTTTTTATTGAATCCACTTCTTATCTTTTTAAGCTGTTTTTAACCTCTTGCATTCTAAGTTACTATTAACGTTCCTTAATTTAATAAAAGTTCTCACTCTGGCATACACGTGTATGGCTTGCTTGAAAACATTAGGGAACTTTTCAGTTAAAATACTCTTCAGATTGGCTATAACATGGTTTTGTTTTGAAAAAGAATTTCATTCTCCGTAAAACTTTAAAAATACATATTCAAATTCTTTAATTGTTTAGCTTGGATAAATTTTCTGTACAGTTAGTTAGTTCAATATTCTGAGTCAAGCGTGTTTATAACTAAATTAGTGAAGTATTTTTGTAATAATTATTTTTCATAATTTTAATAAATTTTGATGCAACTTCAATAGTATATAATATTGTAGACTATTTGATTTAAATATTCCAAAGCAAATAACTTAATGGAAGTGGTTTCTTAATAAGAAGAGAGAATGGATTTGGTGAAAGACTACGTCCTGTGCAGATATGGTCAAAGGCCTCTTTAAGCACAAATTCGATTATAAAACAGTTTAATATTTTAAAATACTCTAATATGTTTATAGTTATACTGAGCAAGAATTTATCTATAATTGAATATGAAACATAGTTTATCTTTTTTACATTCCAACAATAAAAATATCTATGCCGTAACGCGCAGTAAAAATACAATTATAATTCCTTATAGTACACGAGAATAATCATTGTCAACTATGCAATAAGTATGGAAAGTTAATTAAGCTAGTGTGACTACCCTAATAGTATTGGTAATAACATTGCAAAATAGTTTTACAAAGAGTTACAGCTTTCATTTTATCATTTCTATACATGAGTTATTAATTACAAACAAATCACGATACAATTATTGAAAATTAAATGAAATATATTTATTCTTTACTTCACACTAATTTTTCAAATCATTTATTTCTTTTGTACCGATTGTATTAAATAATAATTTTGGGGTAACTGGATTACCGGTGGAAGGAGTAGGCCCAGATGAATGATAAGGACTGTACTATACGAGGCGCGCATCGCAGATGGCAGTGTTTGATAACGAAGTTGAGAGGTGGGGTGAGGTAGACGTGCCGTACCTCTATCTCAGTTCATCGGAAGTGATTGTAACGAGTAGAGTAAATAGTGCTTAGAGTAACTCTTTTTCCTAATCGTCATCGAACCTGCGGATGCTTTCAGCAATTTTTTTGATTTATTTAAAAATACTCTAACACTTTAAGACTTGTTAGTGTCTAACCACTGAAGAATACTTTATTCAAAAGTAAAAGTAAAGAAGAACATTAGTAAAACATAAAATAAAAATTGAATTTTGAAGATTTAATTTACAAGATGAAAGAATTGGTCAGAATACCAGAATTAGAGTGTAAAAAGTTTTCTTGAATTTTTGGGAAACAAATTGAAATGGAAAAGCAGTAATAACTTTTGTACATTTTTGGGGAGTGAAGAATATATTACAAAGTTTTGAAATTTTAAAGGTACATCCAAGAAGTTTTAATTTTTAATTTCCAGGTTTTTATTTTTTATGTAGAAGAATTTTAATTTATAGTTTTTTATTTAATTTAAGAAGAATTTTTTACTTTTATTTTTAAAACATTTCACAAAAGTTTATTTTATAATTTCCAAAGCTAAAACCCCTCATGTGGCCAGTAAACAATACGGTACACTTTCATATAATAAACTTATCAATACATAGTATATTTGCTTCTCCTAATGGAATTTACATATAATTGCTGTTTTAAAAGTTAATATTGTACAGTGAAAAACAGTTTTACTATTATATTTATAACCGCGTTCTACAAGTAATTATGTGTTTTCACAATTGAGGGAAGATTATTCTAATCAAAAAAATAACATCCGATTATATTTTTGTGAGAAAATTAGTGAAACCTTGAGATTTATAAAATTAAAATTTAATAAACAATATTCAGTGCTCTAAGTGTACAGAAAATTCTTTATGTATAATTTTTTTACTATCAGTTCCAACACATCGTAGACGTGTCTATACTATCCGTTTATAAATATCTGATATAAAATTTTGAAAGCTTAAAGAATTTTTAAATTTTCGTATATTTATGTAAGCTAAAAACAATTGAGATTATATGGTAATTGTAAATCCTTTCAATACACTCAAGCGTACAGAATAATTTTATTAATCAGTTTAGAATTTCAGGTTGGCTGCTCATATAATTGTACCAGTAAACATTATACCAATCATTTCCGTAACAGAACCACATCGAAAGACGTTCCAGTTTACTAATTGTTTTTCCTATACAACATCCAAACAATGTTTAAAAGCCTTGGAAGGTTTATACATGTTTGTAAGCTAAAAAACAAGTTTGAGAATAATACTAAGTAGAAGATATCCTTCACATACCCACTAAAGTGTCTAGAAAAAAATCATTTTTTTAGAAATCATTCTCCAGATTACTATCCTGTTACAAGATTATACAAATTTCATAGAAAAGTAATTTATGAGCAATTTTTTTTCTATGGCCATCCAGTGGAAAAAAGATATTTTACCATGTTTGAAAAAAAAGGATTTGATAACTTACTAAAAGAGAATCTAATCAAAAAAAAAAAAAATAAAACCATACATCATTTCCTAGGCTATGTATCAATATCCGGGATCAATATTATCATCATGAGTTAATTTAAGAGGTGAATGCAATTAGCTGACAGAATAAAGAGATCATTATGAATTATGTTCGATTGTGTTAAATGCATACTAAATATTACTAACCACCATATCTTTGCTGGGGCATGTTCCAATAGGGGGGACAGAAATATGGCTAATAATTGAGTTGTAAGTAGGTGTACCCAATTAGCTTGACAATGATTAAAGAACACCAGATAAATTAATCTCTTCTACATAACAGTAAAAATATCAAGAGAAGACGAAGTGTGCGGAGTTTTTAAACAGTAATATGGGTCATAACGCCTGATTAAATGTCCAATATAACAAAAAGAAATTCAGATTTCTCTTCTACAGACTGTAAATAGTAATTACGAACGTTATACAGTAATAGAAACGCCTGATTTTATGTTCCAATATAAAACAAAAAAAATTAAAATTCAAAATTTTTTTCACTGTTATGTAATTAACAAAAATAATAGTAAATTAGCCAAAATTAAAATTAGGTCGAGGGTTTAATTGTAGGCGAAACCTAAGGAAGACGTTGTAGGTCTGTGTTAAAGTCTAAAAAGATAAAAAGGATTAGTTTAATGCTAATTTAAAATAAAATATTGTCATTTTCCAGCAGAAGATAGTTCCACATTTACTAAATCAAGGTATAATTTGTTAAAATTATCTAAGGCAAGGCGAAGTATGAATGGAAAGTACAAGTAAAGTTTGAGTAGTTGTGCGTTGCAAATGTGAAGTTTAACCACTACTTCAAACCAGAAATTAGGACAAATTTGTGTAAAATCTTTATGGGTACTCCAGAAAAGGTAAAAAATTGGTTTTGGAAACGTTAATAAAACAAAGTTAAAAAGAAGTATAATAAACCTTTTTTATGTGAAGATAAGAGTTGGACAAATCTGAGGATGTATTAGCAGTAAATGAAAGAATTGTTGGACTTGAGTGTAGAAGAGGAAGTCTTTAAAATTGAGCAGTTAAACCAAAAAAACCCCATAGATAAGTTTTTTACTGTAGATGGGTACTGTCCCTAGCCCTGCAAGAAGCTAGTGGTTATTGTCTGCTAGTTTTACTAAACTGCCAGGGGGACCCTCCGATAAAGGATACCTAAAAGCGTGTTAAAAAAAAAAACCGCCTAACGGGTTAAAAGATTTTGAGTTGATGGAATTTACCTTTCGGGTTATGGCCAACCACTTGGTAACTGAAAACTCCACTTAAATGGGATAGCGAAGGTTATTAAATATTCAGCATAGGGTATTGCTAGATAGGGCCCATTGTAACCAAAAGTCACTGGAATTACAAGGTAAGTGGCAAGAGTTGTTTAATTGATAATCATTATATCTAAATGATTTTTCTTTCGTGCCTTAATGGGACAAAAGGATAAAGTCTTGGAAAGATGGGGATCTAAGTCCATAGATCCCAAAAACATAACCGAAAGGTTAAGTTAGTTATATTAGTAGCATTAAGGAGAATTCTAAACTATAACACTGTGGGGAACTACACCGAGAAGGATAGATTTGTTGACATCATTAATAGGTCTATATTTTTACTCCCTAATGTAAGAGCAAAGATATAGTATATTTGTGGGAACAAATCTCAAAAAAACCTTTGAAAAACCTGGGACCAGCTGTGAGTTTGACACGAGCAGAATGTATTTACTACGAAGAGAAAAAACAAGGTAAAGAGAGGGGACTCAACATAAACCTCAAAAAAACAGGACGGACAGCTTGGAACCATAAACAAAAACACAGGAGAGGCAGACGACAGTCAGTAATAATAACCCAAAAGGGTTTGTAAACATAAACCTACAAAGCCAACCTTCACCTCAAAATTGTCCAACAATGGAACAAAAGAATGTGTTTTATGAATGCGGTAAAATGGGTCCTCTATACCAAGGATTGTTTTTAAAAAACAAAGAAATTGAAGTTGCTCCTAGATATCCAGATGAATTTAAAATGAAACCCTGAGAAGCCAAAAAAAAAATTTGTTGAATCGGGGGAAAGAGAGCAAAACTTTAATCGGAAATTTTCACTCCCCAATTAAAAAGGTTAAACAAAGTAGGGACACCCATTAATAAAAAAGGCAGTAAACTATTTAGAGCGCACAATCCAGAAGTTAATAGAGAGCGTTTTTTTTGCAAGAAACATAAGAGTACTAAGGGCCACTTGAGGAATTCTGGGGAATGCAGGTCCTAAAACCTTGATGAGTTGAGGAAAGCACTCATGAAAAAACAATTTAACTACCATAAGAATTTATTAAATAAAGTCCAAAGCCACTGATATAAAATGTGCTCGTGCGGACAATTCATATATAGTGGGGGGGGGGGTGGGGGGTGGAGGGGGGGGGGGGGGGGTGGTGTGGTTGGGTTGTGGGGGGGGGGGTGGGGGGGGGGGGGGGGTGGAGGGGGGGGGGGGGGGGGGGGGGGGGGGGGGGGGGGTGGGGGGCGGTGGGGAGTAGACAGTTTTTGGGGGGGGGGGTGGGGGAGTATGAAAAATAGACATTAAAAAAAGAGGAAGTAACACTTTGAATAAGATAAAATTTGTATAATAGCCAAGAACCTTGCAATGGGAGGTTAATACTGTGGAGCTGGACTTTTTAAGAAACAAAAAACAAGTACTTGTGGTTTGGGGGGAACTTGAACAAAAGAACAAGCTGTTATTATTAAATATAAAGGCCTTACTAAATTAAATTAGTAGCTCGACGTGGAACAAGCGCCCGACTAAACTCAAAATAGCAATGTAAATACATAAATAAATAAAAAAAAATTGGTCTGCCATCAAAGGCTTAGTGCAGGAGTAAAGACATAATTAAAAAAGATTTTCAGAACTCTTCAGGTACAAAAATTAGGTAGTGGCTATTGATTATCAGGGGCCTAGTATCAAGGGCCTGGCAACCCATTTTTGGCCTGCCGGAGGCGTGACCCCCTGGTCACGTGACCGCCATTACGTCCACTGAAAACCTGACGCCTTCCGCGGTCTTACCAGCTGCCATTATGGGGAGCGTTAATGGTTTACATACTATTTTACACATCAGTAGAATTAAATATAATTAAGGACATTCCTTATATATTTCTTAAAAACTGTTGTGATCCTGCTGGAATCAAAAACTAGCACCACTATAGATATAGTATTTCCGTTTTATAATCGGATTTGAACAATTGTACAACCACAAAAATTGGCATGTTTTGAACTTTACCGAAAATGCAATTGACATAGAAAGTGTATAAGGCGTTTAATTTTTTTTGGTTAAAAACAAACCTTTTTAAGTCGGCAAAATGTTTTGTAGTAAATCTAGTTTTTACTCTATAACGTTTCATTGGAAGAATTGGGAAATAAAATATTATTAATATTCCCCTAGGCTTTTCTATATCAAATGAATAATCGAATTCATTTTTAGTAATATAAATAATAACCGTCAAATTTACTTTTTTTTTTCCAAATTTTGCACACATCTATATTGGTTAATAAAAAAAACTTATTTAAATAATTTTATGGATATGTTTGGAATATATTTTGGTGGACTTACCCTTAGGAAAATGTTAAACAAGTCTAGTTTTAGAACTAATGACGAAAAGATTGCAAGTCCAAATAAATAATTAATCGTTCATTTTAGCTGCCTTATTTTGTTTAACTGTTTTGTTTAAGGACGTCAATTACCTTAAAACACTACAATTATGGGCAGGTTGTTAATTATATTTGGATACCACTTACTAGTTTACAGCCACTCATTTATCCTACGTTCAAACATTTTTTCTTTCATTCTTTTTATTATTGAATCCCATCTTTCTTATCTTTTTAAAAGCTGTTTTTTTTTAACCTCTTGGCATTCTAAGGTTTACTAATTAAACGTTCCTTAATTTAATAAAAGTTTCTCACTCTGGCATACACGTTGTATGGATCTTTTGCTTGAAAACATTATGGAAACTTTTTCATTAAAATAGCTCTCTGTCAGATTGGGGCTATAACATAGTTTTTGTTATGAAAAAGGGAGAATTACATTACTCCGTAAAAACTTTAAAAATACCATATTCAAATTCTTTAATTTGTTTTGTTGTTTAGCTTGGGATAACTTTTCTTGGTACAGTTAGTTTTAGTTCAATAAATCTGAGTCAAGCTGTGTTTATAACGAAATTAAGTGAAGTATTTTTGTAATAATTATTTTTCATTAATTTTACTAAATTTTGACTTGCAAAACTTCATCAATGAGTTATAACTCATAGATTGTAGGGGACTATTTGATTTAAATTATTCCAAAGCAAAATAAAAACCTTAATGGAAGTGGTTTCTTAAATTAAGGATAGAGAGAGATGGATTTGGTTGAGTGGAAAGACTACGTCCCATGTGCAGATATGGTCAAAGGCCTCTTTAAGCAACAAATTCGGATTATATAAAACAGGTTTAATATTTTAAAATAACTCTAATATGTATATGAGTTAATGACTGAGGGCCAAGAAATTTATTCAATAATTGTATATGAAACATAGTTTATCTTTTTTACATTCCAAACCAATTAAATAATATCTATGGCCCGTAAAACGCGCAGTAAAAATAACCAAATTATAATTTTCCCCTTATAGTAACACGAGGAATAATTACATTTGTCAACTATGTCAATAAGTATGGAAAGTTAATTAACGCTAGTGTGACTTTACCCTAGATTTAGTATTGGTAATGAAAATCATTGCAAAATAGTTTTTACAAAGAGATACAGCTTTCATTTTATCATTTGTATACATGAGTTATTTAATTAAAAACAAAATCACGATACAATTATTGAAAATTAAATGAGGAAATTAAATTTAATTTCCTTTACTTTCACCAACTAATTTTTTCACATCAAATTTATTTCTTTTAGTACCGATTTGTATTAAATAATTAATTTTTGGTGGTAACTGGAATTACCGGTTGGAAGGAGTAGGGCCCCTGATGAATTGATAAAGTGGGGACTGTTAAACTATAACGAAGGCGCGCGCGCGCATCGCAGGATGGCAGTGGTTTGATAACGAAGTATGGAGAGGTGTGGGTTGAGGTAAGACGGTGCCGTACCTTCTATCTCAGTTCATCGGAAAGTGATTGTAAACGAGAAGAGAAAATAGTGCTTAAGAGTAACTTCTTTTTCCTTAATCGGTCATACGAAAACCCTTGCGGCATGCTTTCAGCAATTTTATTGAATTTATTAAAAATCTCTAAAATCACTGAAGGGAAATTTGGTTTAGTGTTCCTAACACTGAAGAAGGATACTTTTTCAAAGTAAAGTAAAAGAAAAATTAGTAACTAAATAAAACATTGCAATTTTTTGAAGATTAGATTAAAGTGTGAAGATTTTAGCCAGATCAGATTAGAGAGTGTAATAAAGTTCTTTGGAATTTTTGAAAATTGCATAAAAGCTGTAAGAAACTTTTGTACATTTTGGAGTGAAGAATATAATTCCAAGTTTGAAATTTAAATTGGTCATCAAGAAAGTTTTAAATTTTAAATTCCAGTTTTTAATTTATTAAAGAAGAAGATTTTATTCATAGGTTTTAATTTTGATTTTCTAGAATGATTTACTGTTTATTTTTTCAAAACCATTCACAAAAGGTTTTAATTTTAAATTTCAAAAAGTCTAAAACCCCCTCATTTGTGCCAGTGTAAAAAAACGGTTACACTTTCATAAAAAACTTATCAAAATTAGTATTAAATTGCTTTCTTCCTAAGGAATTATATAATTGCTGTTTTAAAAGTTATAATTTGTTTTAGCAGTGAAAAACAGTTATCTATTTATTTATAAACAGCGTTTACACAGTTAAATTATTGGTTTTTCCAACAGATTGAGGAAGAATTATCTAATCAAATAAATAACTTCCGGTATATTTTGTGAGGGAAAAAAAGTGAAAACTTGGAGATTTATTATTTATCAAATTTCAGTGCTCAAGTGTTACAGGAAAATTTCAGTTTTACAATCCATTTTCCAACACCATTCGTAGACGTTCTATACTAATTTCCGTTTATAATATCTGATAACAATTTTAAAAGCATGAAAGAATTATTTTTCGTTAAATAAAAAAAAAAATAAAATTTTTTTTAGTAAGCTAAAAAACAAATTTTTGAGATTTTATGTATTTAAAAATTCCTTTTCAATACACTAAAGTGTAACAGAATAGAATCATTTTAGAAATTCATTTCTCCATATTATAATTGTTCCCAAAAATTATACAATATCCGTAAAAGAAAGAAAAGAGTCAGTTTTAACCAAAATTGTTTTACGTATACAACCATCCAACATGTTTTTAAAATTGGATTTAAAACATGTTTGGATATTAAAAAGTTTAAATAAATACTAAGAGAATTAATATCCTAAACATTACATAATTCTTAAGCAATTGTATAGATTACTATGCCGGACAAAGGACTTAACATCATAGTAATTTATGGAGCAAATTTTTGGCCAACGTGGGATTAAAAGAGGGATATGTTTTATGAAAAGGATTTTGATAACTGATAGTCTTAAACCCACCAATCTTTCTGGCATAGTTCAATAGGATCAAATATTAAAATGAGTTTGAAGGTAGGTGTAACTGTTTAAAGCTGACAATTGATTTAAAAAAAATCAGTTACTAAATTAAATTTTGGTTCGATTGTTTAATATGCAATAAAATTATCAACCCCACATATTGTTTTGGCATGGAGTATTATAACAGAAATATGGTCCTATGAATTTGTTAATAATTACCCAAATTTAGCTTTTCTAAAGTAGAACACCAGATTTTCTCTTCTACAGAACAGTAAATATAGAGAAGATCGAAGTTATAAACAGTTAATTAGGGAAACCCTGGATTTATGTTCCACATATTAAACTAAAAAATTTTCACTTATTTCTCTGTAAGTAAATTACAGAATAATTAGTAAATTTTTTATTAAAAATATTAAAAATAGTCGGATGGTTAATGTAGCCGAACTAAGGGAAGGATCGTTTAGGTTCTGTTTTAAAGTCAAAATGATTAAAAGGGATATTATGCTAAATTTAAAAAATAAATATAGATCATATTCCAGGCAGAGGGAAGTTAGTCCAACATTTCTAAAGTCAACCCGTAAATTTGTTAAATAATTAATGCGAAGCGAGTATGGATGAAATAGTTACAAGTAAAAGTTTGAGTTGGTGGCGTTGCAATGAGAAGGTTACCAGCTACTCAAAGCCAGAATAGTAGACACATTGTGGTAAAAATTCTATAATGTACTCCAGAAAGTAAAATTGTTTTTGGTAAACATTTAATAAACAAAGTCAAAGAAAGTTTAATGAAACTTGTTAGGTGAAGATTAAGTTGACATCCTGAGGATGTTATTAGCAGTAAATGAAATAGATAGTTTGGGAGACTTGAGAGTAGGGAAGAGGAAGTCCTTTAAATGGATCATTAAAACCAAAAAATCCCATAGATAAGTTTTACTGTATGAGACTGTCCCTTATACACTGCAAGTACTAGGGTGGTATGGTCTTGCTAGGTTTTACTTAAAACCTTGCAGACCTCCGATAGGTAAAATACCTAAATCAAGCGTTTAAAACACGGGAACTAACGGGTTTAAATTGTATTTGAGTTGATGGATTACCTTTCGGGTTTATGGCAACAATTGGTATCTGAAACTCCACTTAAATGATTAGCGAAGTATTAAATATCAGCATAAGTGGTTATGCGTAAATAGGGCCATTTTGTACCAAAAAGTCACTTGGGAATACAAGGTACGTGGCAAGTAGTTGTTATTGAGATTCATTTAATAAAGTCCTAATGATTTTTCTTTGTAGCCTTATGGGACAAAACGGAAAGCATGAAAGAGGGATCTTGTTAACATAGAGTCACAAAAACATTAACGAAAGGTTAAGTATTTAGTTAATTATAGTAGCATTAACGGAGGAAATGCTAAACGTCTACAGTGGTGACTAAACACCGAGGATAGGAGATTTGTTGGGACATCATAAATGGTCTATATTACTATTCCTAAGGTAAGAGCGAGGATAGTAATTTAGTGGGACAATCACAAAAAAACAAACCTTTGAAGGAAAAAACCATCTGGGACCAGCTGTGTATACACGAAGCAAAATGAATTACTACGAAGAGAACAAGTAAGATAGACCAAACATAAAACCTCAAAAAACAGACGACGAGCTGGAACCTTTAAATAAACAAAAACAACCCCACGTGATAGCAGACTACAGGGGTCAGTATATTAACCAAAAAGGGTTGTGTAAACATAACCTCAAAGCCAACCTTAACCTCAAATGTCAACAATGTGGATACAAAAGATTGTGTTATGTATGGCGGTTAATAATGGGGTTCCTCTATTAACCTAGGATTGGTTTTAAAAACAGGAATGAAAGTTGCTTCCCCAAGATTTATTCACAAGTGAATAAAAATGAACCCTGACAACCAAAAAATTTGTGAATCGGGGGAAAAACGGAGCAAACTTAATCGGATTCTCTCCCCAATTAATAGTAACAAAGGTAAGGAAACACATTAAAAAAAAGGCAGTAAACTAATTTAAAGCGGCACTATCAGTAGTAAAGGAAGAAGTTTTTGCAAAAAACTAATAGTATCCTTAAGGCACTTTTGTGGATTCTGGGAAAAGTCAGTCTAAACCTTGATAGAGTTGAGGAATCACTATGAAAAACAATTACTACATACGAGAATTTACGTAAAATAAGGTTCCAAAGCTCACTGAAATAAAAAATGTGCTATGCGGGGACAATTCATATACTTGAGTAGGGACAAGGTGAGTATGAAATAGTCATCAGAAATAAGATGAGTAAACTTGAAAAGATAAAATTTTGTAATATCCAAGAACCTTGCATGGGAGGTTTAATTACCTTTGGGAGCTGAACTTTATTGAAACCAAAACAAGACTATGTGTTGGACTTGACACAAAAGACAGCTGTTATTTTAATTTATAAATGCCACCAAAAATAAAATAGAAGCTATTTTGAAAACGCCACTAAACCTCAATAGCAATGTAAATTACAAAAAATTAAAAAATTGGTTTGCCATTCAAGCTAGTGACCGGTTTGTTTTAAAGAAAATTCATTTAAAAATGATTTTTCCTGAACACTTCAGGACAAAAATAGGTTAGGGCTATTTGATTATCCCAGGGCCTATTAATCAAGGGCTAGCACCATTTTTGGGGCCTGCCGGCGTGGAACCCCCTGGTTCACGTGACCGCATACGTCACTAACCATGACGCCTGCCGCCGCTGTCCTACCCGCTTGCCGCATTAAGGGAGCGTTATGGTTTAAACATACTATTACACATTTCAGTAGAATAATCTAATTTTAATGGACAACTTCTTATATCAATTCTTAAAAACCTGGTGTGATCTGCTTGAAACAAGCACTATAAATATATTTCAGTTTATATCGATTTTGAACAATTGTTACAACCACAATAAAGGCATGTTTTGAAAACTTCCGACATGGCAATACATTATATGAAAGTGTATTAAAGCGTTATTTTTTTTGGTTAAAAACAATACTTTTAGAGCGGCTAAAGTTGTAGTAAATTAGGTTTTGATCTATAAGTTTCATTGGAAGAATTGGAATAATATAATATTATTAAGATTCCCCTAGGCTTTTCTATACAAATTAGAATAATCGTATCATTTTTAGAAATAAATAATATCCCGTCCAAATTTAATTTTTTTCAAATTATGCACAAACATCTTATTGGTTAATAACTATTTTAAAATAATTTTATGGATATGTATGAATTTATATGTTTTAGTTGACTTACCTTAGGAAAATGTAAATTGTCTAGTAGAACTCATGACGAAAAATGATTGCAGATAAGTCCAAATAAAATTATAGTTTCGTTTCATTTTACAGCCTTAATTTGTTTTACTGTTTTGGTTACGGACGTATCAAATACCATTAACACTATACAATTAATGCATGTATTAATATAATTGATTACCACTTAAATAGTTTACAGCACTCATTTTAACTAGTTCAAACATTTTTCTTCAGTCTTTTTTTTATTTGAAATCCACTTGCTTAACTTTTATAATCGCAGATTTTTAAAACCTCTTGCCAATTCTTAAGTTACTAATTAAACGTTATCCTTAATTTAATAAAAAGTTGCTCACTCAGGCATATACACGAGTATTGGGCTTGCTTGAAAAAATCATTTAGGGAACTTTGTCAGTTAAAATTACTCTTTTCAGATTTGGCTTAAAACATGGTTTTGTTTTTTGAAATAAGAATTTCAATTCTCCGTAATAAAAACTTTAAAAAAATACATAATTCAACATTCTTTTAATTGGTTTTAAGCCTTTGGATAGACTTTTTCTGTTTTACTGTTAAGTTTATATAGTTCAAGATAAATCTGGAGTCAAGCGTGTTTATATAACAAAATTAGTGACAGTTATTTTTGTAATTAATTTAATTTTTCATAATTTTAATAAACTTTTGATGCAAAACTATTCAATTAGTATATCATATTGTAGGGGACTATATATTGGATTGTAAAAATTCCAAAGGCAAAGTAACTAATGGAGAGTGGTTTCTTAATAAGAGAAGAGAGGAATGGATTTGTGGTGAAAGAACTACGTCCCTGTTTGCAGCTATGGTCAAAGGCCCTCCTTTAAGCACAAAATTCGATTAATAAAAACAGTTTTAATATTTTTTAAAAAATACTCTAATAATTTGTTTATAGTTATTTACTGAGGCAAGAATTTTATCTATAAATTGAATATGAAAACTTAGATTTTATCTTTGTTTTTACATTCCAACAATAAAAAAAATATCCTATGTGGCCGTAACGCGCAGTAAAAAGATACAATTATAATTCCTTATTAGTACACGAAGGATTAATCATTGTCAACTATGCAATAAGTATGGAAAGTTACATTAATCTAGTGTGGACTTACCCTTAATAGTATTTGGTAATAACATTTTTGAGCAAAAATAGTTTTTACAAAGAGTTAACTGCTTTCATTTTTATCAATTTTTCAATACATGAAGGTTATTTAATTACCAATACAAATCACGATTACAAAATTATTGAAAATTAAATGAAATATATTGTATTTCTTTTACTTCACACTAATTTTTTCCAAATTCATTTATTTCTTTTTTTGTACCGATTGTATTAAATAAATAATTTTTGGGGTTAAAACTGGAAAATTTAAACCCCGGTTGGAAGAAGGTAGGCCCAGATTGAATGAATTAAGTGCCTGTTTACTATACGAGGGGCCGGCGCAAATCGCAGAAGGCAGTGTTTGATACACGTAAGTATGCGAGAGGTGGGGTGAGGAAGACGTTGCCCGTACCTCTTATCTTCAGTTCATCGGAAAGTGATTGGTAAAGCGTAGTTTAGAAGTAAATAGTGGCTTAAGGAAGTAAACTTCTTTTTCCTAAATCGTCAATCGAACCAGCGGATGCTTTCAGCAATTTTTTTGATTTAATTTTAAAAAAACTCTTAAACACTGTAAGGAATAGTTAGTGTCTAAACACTGAAGGGAATACTTTTTTCACAGTTACAGAAAAGAAAAATTAGTAAACCAAAAATTAAAAATTGAATTTTTGAATATTAAGTAAAAGTGAAGAATTTGCCAGAATTCAGATAATAGGAGTGTAAAAAGTTCTTGGAATTTTGAAAAATTAGAATGAAAATCTGTTAAGAAACTTTTTGTAACATTTTTGGGGGACGTGAAGAAATATATTTACAAGTTTTGAAATTATAATAAAAGGTCATCAAGAAAGTTTTTAATTTTAATTCCATGTTTTTATTTTTAAAGAAGAAGTTTTATTATAGTTTTTATTTATTTTTAGGGTAAATATTACTATTAATTTTTTAAACATTCCACAAAAAGTTTTATTTTAAATTTTCAAATGCTATACACCCCTCATGTGCCAGTAAAAAAACGGTACCACTTTCCATAAAACTTATCAAAATAGTATGTTTAGCTTCTCCTAAGGAATTTATACTAATTGCAGTTTAAAAGTATATTGTTAACAGTTGAAACAGTTTTTCATAATTTATTTTATAAACGCGTTTACAAGTAATATTTTTTTTCTAACAATGAGGAATATTAACTAATTCAAAAAATAACTACCGTATAATTTGTGAGACAAAAAGTGAACTTATTGAGATTTATATTTTCAAAAATTTTCAGTGGCTCTAAGTGTTAACATAAAATTCAGTTTGAAATCATTTTCCAAAAAAAAACAACATCGTAGACGTTTCTATTACTATCCGTTTATAAAATATTTTTGCCCTGATAAAAAATTTTTTAGAAGCTTTGAAGAAATTATTTTCGTATATTTTTGTAACTGCTTAAAAAACAATTTATGAGAATTTATGAATTTAAAATTCCCTTTGTCAATACACTAAGTTTACAGAAAAGGGAATCATATTTGAGAATCCATCTCCATTATTATATCTAGTCCAAAATTATCCAACATCCGTAAAGAAAAGAAAAGAGTCAGTTTACAAATTTGTTTTTCGTATTACAACATCCAAATGTTTAAAAATTGGTTTAATTACATGATTGTGATAAAAGTTTAAAATAATTACTAAGAGAATAATATCAAACATTACATCAATTCTAGCATTGTATAAGAATTACTATCCGGAACAAGACTTACATCAATTAAAGTTAATTTATGAGCAATTTTGGCCAAGTGGATAAAAAGGAGATATGTTTATTGAAAAGGATTTGATTAAACTTAATGGTCTAAACACCAATTCATTCTCTTTCATGGGGGCATGTTTCAATAGGATCAATATGAAAAATGAGTTGAAAGGTAGGGGTATGTAATTAAGCTGACAATGATTAAAAATCATTATAAAAAAATTTATGTTCGATTGTTTAAAATTGCAATAACATATTTTCAACACATATTATTTTTGGCGGAGTTTATAAACCAAACATATGGTCCTATTAAATTTTTTAAATTACCCCAAATTAAGCTTTCTACAAAGAACCACCAGATTTCTCTTCTACAGAAACAGTTAAATAAGAGAAGGGGACGAAGTTATACAGTAAATAGAAAAACGCCTGATTATGTTTCCATATATAACTAACAAAAAAATTCAATTTTTTTACACTGTAAGTAATTACCAAATAATAGTAAATGTTTTTTATAAAAAAATTAAAAATAGTCCCAATGGAAAATGTAGACCGAACTAAGGAAAGACGAGTATAGGTCTGTGTTTAAAGTCAAAAAGATAAAGGATATTATGCTAATATTAAAATAAAATATTGTTCCATTTCCAGCAGAAAGTTAGTCACATTTTAGCTAATTCAAGAATATTTCGTTAAATTATTAAGGCACATAGGCGGAGGTATAGATGGAAAGTTACAAGTAAAGTTTGAAGGTTGGGGTGCGTTTGCAAATGTTGAAGGTTAAACCACTTTGACTCAGACCAGAAAAGACCAATTTTGTGGTAAAAAATCTTTTAGAGGGTACTCCAGAAAAGTAAAAATATGATATGGAAACTTTAATAAACAAAGTAAAAGGATAAGTTAAGAAACTTGTTTACGTGAAGATTAAGTTGACATCTGAGGATGAGTATTAGGCATTAAATGAAAAGAATGTTGGGATCCTTTGAGGTTGGTAGAAGAGGAAGTCTATTAAGATGAGCAGTTAAAAACCCAAAAACCCATATATAAGATTACTGTAGAGACTGTCCGCAACACTGCAACGTTAGCTAGTTGGTATGTTCTGCTATTTTACTTAAACAGCAGACCTCTCGATAGAAAGATACCTAAAAGCGTTTAAACAAAAAAACCGGACTAACGGGGCTTAAAATTGTATTTTGAGTTGATGGATTAACCTATCGGGTATATGCAACAATTGGTATCTGAAAAAAACATCCCCAACTAACATTTGGAATAGTGAAGTATTAAATTAACAGGCATAGGGTATGCTAAATGGGTCCATTTGTAACCAAAAAGGTCACTGGAATTACAAGGTAAGTGTCAAGGAAGTGGATATTGAGATTCATTAAAAAGGTCTACATGATTTTTCCTTTGTGGCCTATGGGACCAAAAAGGTAAAGCTTGACAGAGGGATCTTGTACATAGCTCACAAAAACAAAACGAACAGGTTAAGTATTTATATTAGTTAGCTATCAAAAAGTGAGGAAATGCTAAACTTCTACAAGTTGTGACTTACACCGGAGGACGGAATTTGGTTGACAACATGAAAGGTCTATAATTTAACTCCTAATGTAAGAGGCGAGATTAGTATTTTGTTGACAATTCCAAAAAAAACTTTGAAAAAACCTGGAAACCTGCTTGTGTATAACACGAGCACAGAAAATGGTAATTTACTACGAAGAGAAACAAGGGTAATGAGAGGACCAAACATAACCTCAAAACAGGAAACGGGACAGCAGGAACCTTAAAAAAACAAACCCATGATAGCAGGACTACAGTTCAGTAATATAACCAAAGGGATTCAGTAAAACATTAACCTCAAAGCCAACCATACACCTCCAAAATAGTCAACAATGGAACAAAGGATGAGTTATTGTAATTCGGTGTATTAATGGAGGTCCACTATAACCAAGGGATTTGGTTTTTAAAAACAAGATGCAGTTTGCACCTAGAATTCCAATTGAATAGAAACTGAACCCTAGAAGCCCAAAAAAAAATTTGTGTGAAATCTGGGGGAAAGGAGCAAACTAATCGGAATTCACTACCCCAATTAAAGGTAAAAAACAATAGTTAGGGTGGGGACAACATTAAAAAAAAGCAGTAAAAACTATTTAAAGCGTCTACTATCAGGTAGTTAAAAGGAGAGGCGTTTTTGCAAAAAAAAACTAATAGTTGACTAAAGGGCACTTGTTGGATTTCTGGGAAAGCAGTCTAACCTTGATGAGGTTATGAGAATAGCCACCTATGAACAATTTTAACTACATAAGAAGTGTTAGTAAATTAGTTCCAAAAGCCACTGAATTATTAAAATTGAGCTAGGTGACGGGACAATTCATATATTGAGATTAAGGGATCAGGTGAGTATGAAAATAGTCATTAAAAATAGAGGAGTTACTCTTGGAAAAGATTAAAATTTTGTAATAGCCAAGAAACCCTTGCATCGGGAGGTTTATTTACTTGGAGCTGAACTATATGTAAACAAACAACAAGTCTTGTGTTGGGGGACTTTAACAAAGTACAGCTGTTAATTTTTAATTTTCAGCCACAAAAATAAAAAATCAGAGCTTATTTGGAAAAACAACGGGCACTAAAAAACTCTATAAGCAATGTAAATTCAAAAATTAAAAAATTGGGTTGTCCATTCCAATGCCTAAGTTGAAAGGTGGGTTAAAAAAGGGGAAAATTATTAAAAGGATTTTTCCTGAACACTTCAGGACAAAAAAATAAGGTAAGGGCTATTGATTATCAGGGCCTAGTAATCAAGGGCTGCACCAATTTTTGGCCTGCCGGCGGTGGGACCCCCAGGTCACGTGGACCCAGCATACGTCACGAACCTGACGTCCTTTTTGCCGAGTCTTTACCCGCCTTGCCATTTGATGGAGCGTTTTAATTGGTTTTACATACTATTTACACATAGTAGAAATAATAAAATTAAGGAACATCCTTATATATTCTTAAACTGTGTGAATACAGATGCTGAAACCTAGCACTATACAATATATTTTTCAGTTATATAATACGATCTTGAACATTGTACAACCACCAAAAAGGCATGTATTTGAACTCCGAAAATGCAACAGAAAGTGGTATAAAGTGTATTGTTTAGCTCGGATAAATTTTCTGTACAGTTAGACATCAAAGTAAATACATTATATAGAATACCCGGCCGACAAGAAAATTTAGTACACCATCGCCTAAGGGTACTTGCTGATGGTAGAGGAAGCTCCATTTTCTCCTTCCAAAAATCATAAGATTTACGAGACAGAGCCCTTATCATAACTGCCCGCGATAAATCCTCACTGGAACATCTAGTTATTTTGCCCTTTCCTTGTAATTGCTTAATCTGCTGGGGAGACAAAAATTTAGAAACATAATCTGAGACTTTAGAATTTTGTTCATACCTGATTTTGTAATAAGAAAGTTTTGTCCTCAGGGTTTTGACAGTTTTTGCACGCCTTCTTAAGGATTTAGAATGCATTTTCCTTTTTTTCACAATGGACTTATACAATATATCATGCTCTCTTCTCAGATTAGTTAGTTTTTGTTCTAAAACATCAATGGAAGATTTCACATTGTTGTTTTCTTCTAACAGATTCTCGCATTTTTCGCAAACAGAACTCGGTTGTACGAGGTTACTTTCATCTAATCGGTCTGTATTTAGCTGCTCAATTCGAGGTTTTTTTTGACTTAAACTGTTTAATCGTTCAATTGCGTTTTTACGAACACGTCGTTTTTCTATCCGTTCATTGCGTACATCGTCATCGTCATTACTGATAGTGGGAAGTTTTATTGACGGAACAACAAAGGGCTTTAATAACAATTTCTGAGGCAGCCCTAATAAGCGATTTTTCATGTCATCAATGTAGTCAGATGGTGCAAAATGATCACTACAAACATAGGCATACTTACAATTTACCGCGTCTCCTCTTTTACACTTTGATAACCAAATTTTACAAGTCTCACTGTCTTTTGGAAACATGGTACACTACTCGCTGTTCACTTCCTTCAGTCTTTTTTAGAGTTATTGGGACAAGTAGCCACAGCACAACAGCTCATTTTGACACTGCATAAATAAACTAAATCCACATCAAATCACTGAGGATCAACCTCAATTAAATCATTTCGGCATGTGCAGCTGTGTGTAAACGACAGTGCGCCAATGTAACACATGTTCAACGCCAACACGGCCAGTCCCTTCAAGTTGCAACGCGGTGCAGGCGCGGTGGCCGTATCTGGCCTGATCAGGCCAGCGACGTCACGGCACCCCCCCTCCCACAACTCCGCCTGCCGTGGCGGCACCGCGCTGAGAACAAAGAAATGGTTCAGCCCTTGTTTCTAGGCCCTGATTGATTATGAAGTGACACTGGAGGTAAGTGATAAAGAACCAGTTAGAGAGAGAGACCCTATCCTATGTCACCACCTAAATTAAATGAGTTAAGAGGCATAATTAATGACCTGTTAAAACAAGATATAATTAGGCCTAGTGAATCAAACTATGCTAGTCCTACATTTTTGGTAAATAAACCAGGCACTAATAAATCAAGAATGGTTGTAAACTATTCAAAGTTAAATGCCAAATTGAAGAGAGTTGAGTACCCGATAGGTGATTTGCAAGAAACATATCATTATTTGCAAGGTGCAAGTGTATACAGTACATTGGACCTAACAAATAGTTTTTACCAATTAAAAATCAGTGAGGAACGTAAGCACTTGACAGGTTTTGTAACTCCATTTGCTTCCTATGAATTCCAAAGAGTTCCATATGGTTTGCACCTAGGTTCTGGTGTAATGAGCTCCTACTTGAATAAGGTACTTGATGGTATGAAGTACAAATATGTAATGAACTTTGTAGACGACCTAGTAATCTATAGTAAAAATATCGAAGAACATATGGTACATTTAAGAAACGTGGTACAAAGACTTTCAGAAAATGGCCTGACTGTCAACCCTGCAATGGTGAAGTTTGCGTGTAAGGAGATACAATTCCTAGGACACCCAATAAGTAAGGACGAAATGAAAATAGACCAGGACAGAACAAAAGCCATAACGGACTGTGAGCCACCGAAGAATGCAAAAGAAGTGAGTAGATTTATAGGAGCGGTAAGTTATTTCATTAAGTTCATACCAGGGTATGCAAAATATGCTGCCTGCCTAAATGATTTAAGAAAAAAGAATACTAAGTTTGTGTGGACTGAAGAGTGCCAAGAAAACTTTGAAAAATTAAAAGAATGTATAACTAACTCACCAGTGTTAGATATACCCAACTATAACGAGCAATTTATACTGTATTGTGAGGCATCTGAGAAAGCAGCAGGTAGTTGGCTGATGCAAAATATAAAGGGTGAAAATAAGCCTGTTGCTTATTTTTTTAAAAAGTTGAGTGAGACAGAACGAACAAATCAAATCTTACTGTTTATCAAAAGGAGGCCTTATATGTGGTATGGTCAATAAATAAATTCCGAAGTTACTTAGAAATACAAAAGTTCACTTAGGTCACGGATAACAACGCTTTGGCGTGGGTGTTATCCCATTTCAGAAAGCTTGGTAAGTTGTCAAGATGGGTTGCCACTATTTTAAGCCTACCATTCGAAATTAAACATGTGAAAGGTAAAGACAATGCTGTAGCTGACTATTTGTCAAGAGTATTTGAGAGTAAGGATAAAAATGAACTGTGTGAATTCGAGGAACTGCAATATTACGTTGATAAGGAAACAGAAAGTCAAAATGTAAATAGTCCAGTTAGTAAGGTAGTGATTAGGATGGGTGGTAAGAAATGTTACAAAAATGTTAACAATGAAGAGTGCTGTAATATAGATAACTTAAAGAACTTTTCATTTAGCGTTTAATGAGATTAAAAATCATCAGAGTGAGGACCCAGAAATTGTAAATATTAGATTAAGTATTAACAATGAAAAATTTTATTTAAGTAAGGGAGTTGTAATGTATAGGGCCAAAAACAATAGTAAAGGTAAAGTGTACCTGCCCTATCAACTTGTGGACATGGTATTTGCATATTACCATAATGCAAATGGACATTTTGGTATATTTAAGACCACTAGAAAAAAAGTGAAATGTTTTACCGACCTAACTTAGCGAATGAAATTAAAGACATAGTAAGTAAATGTGAACTGTGTATTAAAGCAAAGCCTAGTAGAACGTATTTTGGTAAGTTAGTGTCTAATGTAAGTGAGAAACCAATAGACAGACTTTATATTGATTATTTGGTCCGCTAGTAAGAAGCAAATTGCAGAACAACAATATTTTAATAATTATGGATGACCATAGCAAGTTTGAATGGTTATATGCAGTAAAAGATGCCAAAGGTACATCTGTAATTAAAATCCTGGACAATGTTGTGTTTAAAGACTTTGAATATTGTAAATATATAGTTTCTGACAATGCAAAATGTTTTAAAAGTGTGGAACTCAAGAACTATATGTTTAATAGGGGTATAGTACATCAATTTATTACACCTTAAGTGCCTAGAGCAAATAAATCAGAAAGACAATTAAGAACTTTGAAACAAATGTTAAAAATTTATTTTTCTGAAAACCAACAAAAATGGGAGACAGAGTTGAACTCGTATTCAGAAAGCAATTAATTGTAGTGTGTCTGAAGCTACAAAAATGAGCCCACATCAGTTAATGTTTAGTTTTTAACCTAATAATGCTTTGAGTAATCAATGACCGTTAAATGAACTTGTGTGTGAAAATGATGTAAACGATGAAGGGTTTGAAGTAGCGATTAAAAATTTAAAAAGGTCAATTAAAGCCAATAAGAAGAGGAAATTATATAGTAATGAGAATGCAGAACATCCTTTTGCTGCTGATAAAGATGTATTTATCGAAACGCATGAACAAAGCAAAAGGTGTGATAAATTTCAGAGTAAATTGGCCTTGAACTACACCGAACCCTATAGGCTAATACACAAACTGAGTGAAGTAACCTATTTAGCCCAAAGTGTGAAGAATCCAAAAATAATAAAAAAGGTCCATATTTTACAGTTGAAGTTAAAGAGGTAATGTATTGGTAACAAAGGGTTGTACTGTTGGGTTCTGTTATTATTGAATATAGATACATGGAAGCCTACCTAATAAATAAAAAGGGAAGATGATTTATTATTATGTATTATGAAGAAAGAATACAAATATTGGATTGGCAGGAAGAATAAATAATCCAATAACAAGCATACTACAAAGGAAGATGGGTGATGTAAGACATATGTAATTATTAGTAAAATAAAATTCATAGAATCAATGTACAGATAGTTGCTGGAAAGGAAGTCTTGTATTAAAATTCGAGACAAACATCCTCCGGATGTAAGTGGATACGCACATCCGCCCAGACGCCGATGGTGAACAAACAGGAAATGCTTGCTTAAGCAGCGGAAATGCTTATATATATAAAAAACCGTGCGACGATGTAAGGGGCAGCCATGCTGATATGAAAAATTGGTACTCACCAATTATGATGGAGAGATTTGGAAGAGGCGTGGTCATGAGCTGGCGGGAGAAGAACATCAAAACTGAAGAACAAGGAGGTCGAGGAGGGGAAGTCGAAGCACGTCAATGGACATGTATAATTAAATGGAAACCAAACTACATGAAGATTTAATATCATTAGACACATATAGGACTTCCAAAAGTGACATAGTAAAAATATTAAATAAAAAATGGAATACAATCTAGAGACACAGACACTGTAGCGGACCTCAGACCTATCCTAGCGGCACTTAAGAACTTAACACGTATAAGCGCAAGTCACCCTAATATTAAAACCATCTTTAATAATTTAAACTACACGAAAGACTCACCTTAGTGAAGAGGACAGGGAAAACTATAAGGATCTAGCTACAATCGAGGATTTTCTAAGCGCAGAGAACTAATATATTTGACACAGTACATAACCCTAAGGCAGACATCAAGACACAAGCACCCCCAACCTTAGCACAACATTACGAGCCACTCACACTACCTGACAGAACTAACACAGCAACCATGGGGGAAAACATACCGCTAATATCAGCTGGGACTTACACAGGTCTCCAAAGCGAAAATCCACAAGATTTTTTTAGACAAATTCCTAGTGGCATCAACTTCAAACAGATGGACAGATAACACTAAAGTTAATTTATTCCCAGCGCATTTATCAGGCACAGCACTAACTTGGTTCAAACACTACAAGCAAAAACAACGAGGGGAAGCCATACAATGGGACCAACTTGCTAAAAGTTTCATAGAGGCTTTCACTCCATTAGCACAAACCCAGAGTCTACAAATGATTTTAGAAAACACAAAATACAGGGAGAGAAACGAGCCTACACTAACCTATTTTTTTAGATATATTAACAACATGCCGAAGATATGACCCTACAATACAGGACAAGCAAAATTATACATTTTATCATACAGGGACTAAAACCAGAAATCTGTGAACAAGTTATAGGCCTGAAAAAACAAGACACCAATCTACAAGACACCAATCTACATGACACCAATCTACAAGACACCAGTCTACAACACTCTAACCGTTCCCGACCACCCACGAGACAGATGAAGTCCTTTACAGCACTTCCTACTACTACTACTGACAGCACTTGCCATGCCTCTTTTGACCACCTTTGCCAGCACATCAACCCACAACACAGAAGAACCCAATAAGCCTCTAGTACAAATCTTCACAGGAGTGTACTTTACTCCAATGCCTCAGACACTATCTTATATCAGTTCCATACCTATCATATACAAAATTCCTTTCAACACACAGCAAAATTTACCTAAAAACGAACCCTCTTTAAATTTCTGCCCTAAAAACCTCAACAACTCACAAACCTATTGCAAGATACAGAACAACCTTTCCACATTACAAACCCTCATACATCAACAAATGGTAGCAGAAACACCTCCCATGCATCCAAAGACAGCAACCAGATAGAAACAAAAGATCGCTCACGTTCGTCGGAGATTTCTTCGAATGGTGGTTGTGACATTGCGACAGAACACCAAATACATGACTTGGCAGACAACAAGGAAGATGTCTACACAGCAATTCCTCAACACAACACCACTACCTACTCTCCGAGCTACCTGCGCATTCACCTGCTTCGTTCACAATCTACAAAGACAACACCACTTCCAGCTAAATCACGACGACAAAGACATAGTAAACAACACGGAACTCATTTTGTACATTTCATTAGCCTGGACTTCTATAATAACACTACTTCTTTTTATAGCCCTCTACTTTATCCACATTAATTAACAACATCAAAATAAAATTTCTGAAGCCTACAGTACAGTACATGAACGTGACTACCCAATTGATAACCTTAATTAGACAATAAGTACGAATCGTAGGTAGAATCGTCATTAAGCCAGGGGAATGTAAGACATATGTAATTATTAGTAAAATAAAATTCATAGAATCAATGTACAGATAGTTGCTGGAAAGGAAGTCTTGTATTACAATTCGAGACAAACATTCTCCGGATGTAAGTGGATACGCACATCCGCCCAGACGCCGATGGTGAACAAACAGGAAATGCTTGCTTAAGCAGCGGAAATGCTTATATATAAAAAAACCGTGCGACGATGTAAGGGGCAGCCATGCTGATATGAAAAATTGGTACTCACCAATTATGATGGAGAAGATTTGGAAGAGGCGTGGTCATGAGCTGTCGGGAGAAGAACATCAAAACTGAAGAACAAGGAGGTCAAGGAGGGGAAGTCGAAAAGCGAGGTTCGGGAGTGCTAGTGTTGGTGTTTGCGTGCGGAAAAATATCTCTAGGCGTAATAAGTGTGATGTGAAATAAAATGTAAGTAATTTTAAGAACTTAGTATATTTTAGGGTTCATTAATCATTTTCAATTCCATATCTATTTAAATGTTCACAATTTCGAAAATGTAAATTCATGTAAATGTTTAGCTATTTAAAAGAAAGTTTCTCACGTTATTCCATGAACTCACAATTATTGCAACACTACAAAATTACTAGTAAATGTTATAATGAATTAAGTTAAAAATAAATTGTAATGAATAACTTAATATTAAATATGTCTTCAAAGAATTAAGGTATTAAAATTTGTGCTTAATATGTCGATTGACGCAATCTATTGTTAATTAAAATTTTTTATTAATTTAATGAGATGTTGTCAAAAATAAAATATGTGTTGGTTCATTTGAGGGTATTTGTACTGCCAATCTAACCTATTATTAAATCCTCTCACAGCTACCCTTGCTCATAATATGTCACAACCTTAATCTTAAACTAAACCAAACTTATCAAACCTTACAGTGAGAAAGTATATGTTTAATGGACATGTAAATAAATTATAATATAATGTGGACTTTGTGTACAGTGAAAATCAGAGTGATGTTAATAAAAGTTACATAAACTAATTGCAATATGTGCACTAATGAATTTCAGGTAAATAAAAGGAAATAAAAACCAATAATGCAAGAAGAAATGCTATTATTGGTGTACTTGAAAAAATGATGGAAGTAAGAGGAAACTAGTTTAAACTTAGTTTTAAAAGAATAGTAAAAGTGTCTTGTAGCATGTGAAGTAACTGTTTTGTAATAACAAATTCAGGATTATTGTAAAATGTGTTAAATAATTGTTTGTAAAATAATATCTGTTCGTCAATAATGTAGAATATCTGGATAATGCTTATCTAATTGAAATTAAAAAGACTTTACTTGCAGTGAATATAAAAGATGGATATGTAATCCAAATAGGCACAATAGACACAGCACACTCACTAGACGGTTGATGTCGCGGAAGAAGAACAAGTACTTGTATAATTACTTTATTCTAAAATGTAGTGCCTACTTTGTAATTAATGCTCTCCTTGAAGGAGTATATGATTTAGAATCATGACGCACAACCGACCGAACGCAGGTGGATGGACTGACTAGAAGATTTCCTGTGCCACCAGGAAATCGAACAAAAGGCTAGCTGTTGCTTCCAGAGATAGAGCCAGGAGCGTACCGAGCGGGGCACTCGGGGTGTCGGCGCCCTACTATGGTTCCACTCAGCATCATCTGGAGCTTCGTTAGTTTTAAGATTGACAAAGATTGTATGTTCAAATCAAATCAAATCAAATCAATTTTTATTGCCAGGACATAATCACATGTATAGCAATAGTCAAGATATTCTAAAATTAATATCTAAAATTTAAAACTTTCACATCGCCTCAAACCACATTCAAACGTACAAATTTTCAGCCAACTCCACATTCATCCAGCCAATATTCCCATTTCCAGCGCCGGTAATCAGTTTGCTAATTGTGCGGTCACCCAGTCGAATGCCATAAACTCGTCAGCACTGTAAAATGCTTGCGACACTAAAAAGCGTCTTAAACGAGTTTTTAACACCTTAGGCGTTGGGGCATTTCTTAACTGATCTGGCAACTTGTTGATGAACCGAATACCTGCCTGGGAGGGCAAGTGTTCGTAAACCCCCGTCCTGTGTCTTCCAGTTCGGTAGGCATCTCTGCCTCTTGTCTCATACTCGTGTATGTCACGGCCCCGGGTTAATGCACATTTGGACAAACAAAATGAGCTTGTCTCAAGAATGTAGAGACAAGGCAGAGTCAACAGTTGCAACGTTTTGAAGGCTTCTTTGCACGATTCTCGGAATTTCATTTTTGCGATTATGCGAATCGCTTGCTTCTGAATTTTGAATGCTCGGAAGAAATGGTTGTTTGCGCAGGCTCCCCATAACACCAGACCGTAAGTGAGGTGGGGGTAGATCAAGCCATAATACGCCGTCATCAGTACCTGAGTAGGGCAGTACTTGGCTAAAGACCTCAAGACATAAATGCCTGAGGACAGTCTGGAACAAACGTGGTCAATGTGAGCATTCCAAGTCAATCTTCGATCAAGGAATATTCCCAGAAACTTTGAACCTTCGACTTCATCCAGCACTGTGTTTTTCCAATAATACGGCTGCACCGTCATTGAGATTTCCTGATCGCAGTGCGAAAGTCAGGACGTTTGACTTTGAAGAATTTGCTTTGAGGTTGAGGCTATTGAAGTGCTGGACACAACTGTTGACGTCGAGAAAGCTTTGTTGTTCCAGAATCATTTTGGATTTGCTGGGAAAAACAAAGTGTTGTGTCATCAGCATACTGCACAAGTTTCCCGTGCAGTAGTGATGAGTCTATGTCATTGTCATAGATGAGAAAAAGAATTGGACTGAGAATTGATCCTTGAGGGACTCCATATCTCAGCTGCAACGGCTTGGAAAATTTGTTTGAGATTTGAACAAGCTGTTTTCTGCGGCTTAGAAATGAGCTAAGCCACTGAAGAGGCACGCCTCTGATGCCATGGGATTCAAGTTTGTCAAGCAGCTTCACGTGGTCGACACAGTCGAATGCTTTAGTTAAGTCGAGAAATACACTTAAAGTGAGATTTCAACTTTCTAATCCCTCTACCACCATTTCAACAAGACTCACAATTGCATCAATTGTCGACTTGCCCCTTCTGAAACCGAATTGGTGTTCAGAAAGAAGGTTGTGATTATTCAAAAACTGAAGCATTCTTTGTAAAAAGATTTTTTCAAAAATTTTGCTCAGAACAGGCAAAATAGAGACAGGCCGATAATTATTTGCAGGGCATGGGTCGTCTTTTTTGAAGATTGGGCTCACCTTTGCAATTTTTAGGAGCGAGGGAAAAACTCCTTCTTCGAATGACTGATTTACTAATTGGACTAGTGGCTTGGCAATATGCTTGGAGCATTTCTTTATAAGCCACGCCGACATCAAATTAATGTCGTTTGTTTTTTTGGGTGGGAGCTGCTGAATGATTTTCACGATCTCTTCCTCAACTACAGGAGCCAGTGCCAATGAGGAAACTGGTCCCTGTATACGCGTTAAATGTTAAATAGTAATGTGTGAATGTGATTGTAATTGAATGTGTTAAAAGTAACGAACAAGAAATTTTCTTTTAGTAGGACTCTTCCACGGTAATGCCAGTTTTGAGCGTGGGTGATGAACCGATTGTATTAAATAATAATTCTGGGGTAATTGGATTACCGGTGGAAGGAGTAGGCCCAGATGAATGATAAGGACTGGACTATACAAAAGAGGCTGCTATCGGCGAGGCGCGCATCGCAGATGGCAGTGTTTGATAACGAAGTTGAGAGGTGGGGTGAGATAGAAGTGCCGTACCTCTATCTTAGTTCATCGGAAGTGATTGTAACGAGTAGAGTTAATAGTGCTTAGAGTAACTCTTTTTCCTAATCGTCATCGAACCTACGGAAGCTTTCAGCAATTTTTTGATTTATTAAAATCTCTAACACTGAAGAATTTGTAAGTGTGTAACACTGAATACTTTTTTAAAGTAAAGTAAAGAAAATTAGTAACAAAATAAAAATTGAATTTTGAAGATAAATTAAAGTGAAGAATTGCCAGATCAGATTAGAGTGTGAAAGTTCTTTAATTTTGAAAATTGAATGAAAAGCTGTAAGAACTTTGTACATTTTTGGGAGTAAAGAATATATTACAAGTTTGAAATTTAAAATTCATCAAGAAGTTTTTATTTTAATTCCAGTTATTATTTTTAAGAAGAAGTTTTATTTTAGTTTGAACTTTATTTATTTTAGAAGATTTACTTTTATTTTTAAACATTCACAAAAGTTTATTTTTAATTTCAAAGCTAACCCCTCATGTGCCAGTAAAACGGTACACATTAATAAACTTATCAAAATAGTATTTTGCTTCTCCTAAGGAATTATATAATTGCTGTTTAAAAGTAATATTGTACAGTGAAACAGTTTCTATTTAGTTATAACGCGTTTACAAGTAATATGTTTTCACAATGAGGAAGATTATCTTAACCATCAAATAACTTTCGTATATTTTGTGATAAAAAAATGAACTTAGATTTATATTTTCAAATTTCAGTGCTCTAAGTGTACAGAAAAAATCAGTTTACAATCATTTCCAACACATCGTCGAAGTTCTATACTATCCGTTTATAAATATCTGATACAAATTTTAAAGCTTGAAGAATTATTTTCGTATATTTTGTAAGCTAAAAACAATTTGAGATTTATGTATTTAAATCCTTTCAGTACTCTAAGTGTACAAAAAGAATCAGTTTACAATCATTTCCAACACATCGTCCAAGCTATAATTATTTTCGTATATTTTGCAAACTAAAAAAAGAACTGGATATTTATGTTTTTATATATTTAAATCCTTTCAATACTCTAAGTGTACAGAAAGAATCATTTTAGAATCATTCTCCATATTATATTGTCCAAATTATACAATATCCGTAAAGAAAAGAAAGAGTCAGTTTACAATATTGTTTTCTATACAACATCCAAATGTTTAAAATTGGTTTATACATGTTTGATAAAAGTTTAAATAATACTAAGAGAATATATCAAACATACATAATTCTAGCATTGTATAGATTACTATCCGGACAAGACTTACATCATAGTAATTTATGAGCAATTTTGGCCTAGTGGATAAAAGAGATATGTTTATGAAAAGGATTGGATAACTTATGTCTCACACCAACCTTTCCGGCATGTTCAAATATGATCAATATTAAAATGAGTTGAAGTAGGTGTATGTTAGCTGACAATGATTAAAAATCGTTATTAAATCATGTTCGATTGTTTAAAGTCAATAAATATCAACACATATTTTGCGGAGTTTATAACAGAAATATGGTCTATAATTTTTAAATTACCCAATTAGCTTTCTAAAAGAACACCAGATCTCTCTTCTACAGAACAGTAAACAAGAGAAGACGAAGTTATACAGTAATAGAAAAGCCTGATTATGTTCAAATATAACTAAAAATATTAAATTTTTCACTGTAAGTAATTACAAATAATAGTAAAATTTTTATAAAAAATAAAAAGAGTCGATGCAGACAATAATCGTCATCGAGCTGAAACTGCTAAATAGAGAGGGAGCATTGCTGGAGTAAACTACTTTAACAATGTTCTAAGCAGCACATATATCAATTGAATAAGAGTTTTAATAAATCCATTCAATTAACCAAAGAAATTTTTTTTATTTATTAAATATTCTTAATTAATAATTATGATTAACATCCGTTTATTTTCAGTTTAACCATTAAAGTTATCAATTATTTGATATGTAAAATCCACTAAAAGCTTAAACCAGTATAAAAAAGAACTGAGACTTTCTTGAAAGTTAATGACTTTGCTGTCTTTTAAATCTTCAACATATGAAAACTATAACTCTGATACGATAGTCTAACAATTCAAAAGTTTTAGAACAGCAACACAGTAATATTATTTTAACTAAATTGTGAGATCTTGGTTTTTCATGGATCTAGTGTTCTATTTTCAAAAACATAGTATATAGCGACACCTGCAGTAGTGCATTCTCTTCCTTTTCAAGACTTCCAATAATCCAAGCTAAAATGAGTACATAGATTACTTTAGTTGTACGTAGGAAGAAGTATTTTATGTATTATAACATCCAATACATTATTATAATGTTTAGAATGTTTTTTCCCCTTAGGACAAGAAGCTTATAAATTGCACTTAGTCCTGTAAGAACCTTTGCGCTGCTTCCGGAGTGACAGGATATTCAGGATAGGCAAGGTTAGGGAGTAGGGGCCGCCTCCTATTAAGATACATGAGGAAGAATTAGGGCACTACATCTCAAAGTCATGTCTCCCCGGGAGAGGGGGAGGCCGGCTCTGAACCAGCCTCTCCAGTCAAAGTAGGAAGGGGGTGGCACACCCTAGTTGAGGTTAACAAGAACCTCTGAGGTTAGGGAACAAACCCCGCCAACTCCAACAGTCATCTCCCACAGTAAACTAGACCTATCGAATTGCCCATGAACCCCAGAATCTCAACGTTTGCGGTTAGTGAAGTGCCACTACTGGACATCATAAGGTTGCCCAGATTGAAGTGGCACATCGGTTTTTGCTGTGCCCAGTGATGGGTTGAAATGGTAGGTATAAACCAGCCAGAAGTGATCCCTGCTGGGTGAAAAATTTAGAATGGTTACAAATACTCATTTGGGGCTTCCCTAAGGATTTTGTTACTTCTAATCCCTATAAATCTTATTGTGAACGTCCAGTTTGTCATTAAATAGAAGTGGTCTCTTTGTAAAAGGGTATGCAAAATCACGGAATTGTTGTCATGAATAAGAATATCTCCATAGACAGGGCATTTTAGAGATGATCTGTTTGTAGATTACGTAGAGAACCTAAGGAAATATCTTAAATACCTGCTCATATTTCAATACGTTGTGATAGTAAAGGATGTTTTATCACTGGCATTATGGTCGCAATGGTTTTGAACATTCCAAGGAGGATCTGTTTGAATTGTTTGGAGACTACTGAAGTTGAAATGTGGTTTCTTTTGCTTCTCAATGCTTCAAAGCAGAAAAAATCGGCCGCCCTTTTAAAGACTAAGAATAAAAAAGAGACCTTATTATATGGATGCTCCATTACTATAAAATATTTTTACTTCGATTCCGCTTTTCCCCACAGTTAGAAAACCTAGATGAAGAGTTCCTTCGCTCTACGTATGCTCCAGAAAAATTCCCTGCTCTACAAATGATTCCCAAAGTTATGGGAACATCTACCACTCAACCTCAAAAATAACTGCAATTTACTATATCAAAGCGTATAATTTGGTTTTCACTCTGAATACATTAATAATCTCTCGCCCTAAAAGGTAATGCCCAGAGGGATATTTACAAAGCAACCATTCCAAAATACAATTATGAAATTATATCTTAGTGAATAACTTATGACTGAATACGAGTTTCTATATGAATATGGTTTCTCTATATAATGTATGTGTTTTGGGAGATCAGACAAGTAGAAATTAATCTGTTTTTATTAGTATCCTTGACATAAAAAGGCGCCAAAAGATAAAAGAATGAAACACCCATACGATATATAAAATTAAAAGTCTCCACTCAAACATTATTTCATATCGATAGAAACAACAAAAGTCTGATATTTCAATTTTTTTGATCATTAAATAGTATTACGAGTATGTGTCAGCATTTCCAAATTCGTTCAAATTGCAGCACGTCAGGTAATCACCACATGTAGTACAATGTGATGGTCAGAAGCTGGACGAGGACCAGGACTTACAAGGATGAGTTACTTCTATTATTGATTAACCACAATTTCTCCTAATAATGACTCTTGGTACCCAAAGCAATTTACACTTTAGTTTTAGTGACTAATAAATTACAACACAAAACTCATGAAAAGTTTATATGAAACGATTACCTGATTCCAAAGTAAATAGAAGTTTCAAATATAATGTATTATTTTGTTTAATTTCCTTTTATTTTTCAAAGACTTTTTCTGATTTTTTTTATAGAAAGCTACTAAACTTGTGTTTGGGCTGTTTTAATCCTCTCTGTACCCTAAGCGTGCAGAGAGAATTGGGTAGAATCACTTTCCAAATTCTGAGCGTCACAGCAGTTTTGAACTGCTTTCCATAGTTGATGACAAACATTTAATATTTTATGAGAATAATGTTCTAACGTACGTCTTCGTGCAACTTTTTGGACTTTTTTTGTTAGGCTACATATTATGTTTAGTTTAAATTAGTGTACGTTACCGGAGTAACATTAGTAATACACAACTACACTACGTTTGATGTCTAAAACATAATAATTTAAAATACGGTTTCAAATAATTTTAAAGAAAGATATAGTCTACAATTCCTATCTACTTCCGTTAGTTACGTAAAACATTCACCAGAGCACGCGTCGATAGTACAAGAGATAAGACATGGTAAATTAAAATTATGCAGTAATAAAACATCTTACTTGGATTTAATTTCCATCTTCTAATAGTATTCTTGATATCAATAATAATAATTTAACTACTGTGTCGTGGTAAACTAGAATAAATAATTCGTATTACAAATGCGTATGATGAACTTCTAAATTGAAAGGACACCCTCGTAAAGTACAGCAATATCAGAATGACTCTAGTACACAACTGCTTTATGATGTAAATTTCTTAACAGTATCAATAAATTTTAGAACTTTCCAGCGAGTTGTAGTTTTTCATTCATTTATTATATATTATAAGTCGCCTTTTACTCGTTTTAGTTCTGAGACTAACATTTTAATCACATCAGGATATAAAGAAGTTATTAATGGTCAGAACAAATGTTTATTGTTTCTAAACCATTAAATACGTTTAATTCAGTTTGTTTTGTTAGTTTTAAGTCCTTGAAGCAATTGAGTGGACAATAAAATGGCCATTTTGACTATTGGTTTTACAAAATTAAAGCATAAGAACTGCTCTGATTTCTTTGTTATCTAATAATTAAAACAATTCTCATCATGTTTAAAATTCCAATAGAACTTTTAAGCAAGGAACAATCGGTAAATTTAATATCCTTTTTACCAAGAAACTGATAAAACATTTCTCTGGAATCTAATAAATTGACACCTTACTGTAATAATTTTTCTAAATTTTTTCCAGAATCTCTATTTCCAGAATCAAATAACTAAAATTTTCATGTACATTTAATATTCAAACAGTACAGGAATTTTTGGATCATAAATTTCTACTAATAATTTAAAAACGTTAAACCCACTATTCACCCACTATGGGGTGAAAGGATCAGTGAAAGTACCTCTTAAGGCTCTCCATAGGATGGCGTCCTTTCTGCTTGTTATGGACGACCTGTTTAGGTCTGTAACAGTAGTGGTCATTTCGCACAGGTATATACAGATGAGATGACATGATAATTTTTGTGACTGGTAAATTTAAAAATCACAGTCACGGAATTGACTAATGTAACCCTAAAGGGAGCAGTAAACTGGTTAGATAGAATTGTATTTGTGTTAACCCGGCCCAGGCTGCACTGGTCACATTTGGAAGAGGGCATAATGGTGGGCTATCGGTCCTTTTTTTGTCGAGGAAGCTCTATCAGCAAGTTGATAGTTTCTAATGTCAAGTTCCTAATGTTGTTCTTGACAGGTGGCAGAATTGGGGACCAGGGGAATATAGTTACTAATATAGTGCAGGCTTCCGATCGTACGGTCTTTTGGTCTTCAGCTGAAGCTATTGCATTTGCTTTATATATACGTGATTAGACCTAGACTAACGTTTGAGGTTTTTGTTTTGTATTTAAATACTGGGTCGGGTCGGCTTGCATCCTAAGGATATCCTATCTGGCAATAAGCTCCGAACTGACCCAGTTAATGTCTTAGATGGTCCTATAATCTTGCACGTTTGTGCATAAAAATATTTAGTTTATGACTCGTTGGATTGTTTACCCACATCAGTAGGAAGTGCCTTCTCTAATCTTACGTTATAAATTAGTAGTAAAATTACAATGCTGATTCAGGTATATGGTGTATTACACATGATTACAGAACTTATATTTCAACGATCTTCCTTTGCCAAATCCTTCAGGATTATGGTGTTTTCAACGAAGGATATGTTCAAGGGGGTTTCACAGATCAACGCCATACTCTGTGATCTCACATTTATTTGAAGTATAAAATCAATAAGTAATAAAATTATATACAATACAATTTTGGACATTATGCGTTGTAAGATTTACAATTTCATTTACAATATCTTTATGAAAAGATAGTTTTAAAAGTTGATATCAAATTTAATTACATTCAAAAATATTAATAATAAATTTTAGTAAGTTATCCTTTGTGGTGTAACACTCAAATAAATATTCTTTGGAGATATCTATATATCTGAAAATTCCTTTCTCGCTTTCTGATTTAAAGTATAAAGTGGACAATAGCCGTTTATAACGAAGTTATTGCAACACTTTTGAGTTTTTAACATTTTATTATAAATTAAAAGCCCAAATGAATATTTACCAAAATTTAATATTTTGTCCAGCAAAGACAAATGTTTGTTTATGATTTAAAATAACCTTAGTTTTGTAAATGTACCTAAATTGTAATACCTGGATTTTTACTTTATTACTGCAAGCAATGAACGATTTCATCATGCCACCATTTTAGACAGTAAACATACTGTGTTGCTGATTGGGTTCATAGATGTACCAATAAATGCTAGTATATGTATAATTCCACTGTATATTCTGTTCTATTATCCATATAGTGTATGTGCAGGCATCTCGCGTCTGCATGATAAAATGTCTTGTTCTTTTATTTCTTACACAAAAATTAGAAAGAAAACAACATCCTCTAATTAGTTCATCTAATCATATAATTATTTTATAAATCGCACTCAACTTTAATAATAATTATTTATTTAGCTTACAATGCCACAACATGTAGGATAAAACATTAACGACAATGTTTTAAATCATACTTTTTAGATATTTTACTCATTTGTGAGTTTCCATTCTCGTAAGGTTTCGTAAGGAATTAATTACTAGCGTATGATGCTACGATTAAATAGGATTCTCTCACAATGCGCCTTTGTTACCTGAGAAGCTTACTTACCAATTATGTAATAACCTATCCGATGTCTCAAATGTACTGTGAGGTATTATATTTATTTGTGGGCCATTAATTGTATTAACTTATAAGAAATAATTACTATCGCATGATGATAAATCGATGTACATGATTATCTAAAGTGTGACTTTATTACCCATTGATACACTCGCCTATTATATACTCAATTGGAAATTTCTAACAAGTTAAACATAAGTATTTTATAAGTTATCAGAATGAGTAAATAGGTTTAATATGTCATTGCTGCTATTTATAAAGTAATATATTGTACTTGCCATTACTATTTTCATCTTACTATGGTAAAATGACTTCATTTTTTATTGAAATAACAAATACTTGAATACACTGCGTTCTTTAACACGGTAAGCAGCGAAATACTACATTGTTAAATTTAAAATTCATTTCATATTTAATTTATTAAATAATATACAAAATTCGTACCAATTTGTAAGGAATACTTTAAAATTTGCTCAACAGGGTTAACGTGATTACTACACATCCAAATATCTTCAAGAGAGTTTGCATTTATAATATAAACTATTGTAGAATAATTAGTAATAGTATAACATGTCATGTCGAACAGTGTCCCTGGATATTGCATCCAGACACTAATAATGTAGCACATACATCGGAAACGGGGAAAAGTTTTGTTAGAATCTTTAAAGTAAGGTTTTATTTGTCCGTTCGTGCCCCTAAAATATAGTAATCAGACAACCAAAGTTTAGTTTTATTAATAGTCATGACGTCACCAATATAAGGGACAGGTGAAACGTAAGCAGCAGTTTCAGTAAAATATTATTTTATATCCATGGAAACAACATGGCATTTATAATTTAATGTTTTTAAATGATTATAAAGTGTTAAGTCGACGCATTTTTCAAATTTCCTTGAACTCACAGCTAGTCGTGGAAGTAGCACCAGGAACACGATGTGATGGCCAGAAGTAGGACCAGGATCAGGGCTTATAAGGATGAGTTACTTTAATTCAATACAAATCATAGTTTTACTCACTACTTCTCGTTACACAAAGCAGTTTACAATCTAGGTTTAGCCATTATTTAAAGCAAAAAACACCAGAATAGTTTATATGTAGTGCTAGCAGAAGTACAAATTAAATATAGTTAATACTCTGCATTGTAACGTTTTGCATAAAAGATACTAATTCGTGTTTGGTGCTATGAATAATCCTCTTAGTACCCAAAGAGTACAGGGAGAATCAGTTTACAATATTTCGTACAGAATGGACACCAATCGATATTGGAAGTTTTGGCTTAATTTTATCACAAATATGTATATATTGTTATGAGATGCATTTTCTAATTTGCATTTTTAAGCAATCTTTCTAACGTTGCTAGTAAGCAAAAAATACGTAATGGGTTGAAATTAGTCGTTGATTTTTATTTAAGACATAAAAACGATAATTATTTTTGGTTTGATTGATATATTTTAAAAATTAAAAAACTATACCTAACAGTTGTGCCCTAAATTTGTTCTAGAAGATTTAAATCATTTCTATTAGTTACAGAAATCCACGCCAAAGCTCTCTTTCACGATACAAGAGATAATAACGGTTCAATTTAAGTTATGCAATATTAGGTATGCATAATTAGATTCTAATAGTAAATTTAAGAATTAAAATTCCTCTTTTTATAAGATAATAATAAAATTTCTGTTTCATGACGAAAATTAAAATAAGATGTTTTGGAGAATAATGCGTCAGCTGAATATCTAAATCTAAGGGGCACCCTGCCGGAGTGAACCATTGCCTGAATAACCGAAGCACACATTTTCTTTAGCAATTTGTGTTATACAAAAGCATCAGTACATATTGAAATCCAAAAGTAAGAGCTCCCGGTGGTATACAAAATCATCTCCCGAACCCCAAAAAGTCCACATGAGCATGTCTCGTATCAAAACAATGCTGATAGTCTTCTTTGACGTTCGAGGAATCGTCCATTTTGAGGTTGTACCGCAAGGAAAAACGGACAACGCAGTCCTTTATCTGGAGGTGCTTGAGACTGATACGCCGGATCGCCCGCGACCGGCCTGATATTAAAGTCATCTTCAAGTTCCACCACGAAAATGCCCCCAGCCTAACGGCATTCGTAGTTGCCAACTACCCCACCCAGAACAAGACCCCCGTGGTGCCCTAATCTACTTAAAGCCCTGACATAGATCTGTGTGATTTTGTTTTGTTCTACCTACTGAAGGGAGAGCTGATGGTAAAGCACTGGGATTCAGTGGGAAACATCCACGCTGAAGTTATAAGAGTACTGAGAGGCGTTCCAGTGGAGGAGTTCCAGGGTGCTTCCAAGCGTGGCAGAATTGTCTACGCAGGTGTATTGATGCAGGAAGAGACTATTTGAAGTATTTTCACATTTTTATCAATGGGATGATTAAATAAATTTTTTTACAGATAATGCTCATTATTTTCATTATGCACCCTGTATCCTCATGTCTCATCAAGTGCATTACTAAGAGCACTACGATGTTGACTGACATGATCCAAAAGCATGGTGGAGCTACTGAGTCTTCAATACCGCAGATAAGATGGGAAGGGGTGATTCAATACGTATGTTGAGTTTAGCTCGAGTTCACCTTCTTCTTAGTGCAGCGTCTAAAATCTGATGATGTTGCAGACTTCTTAAATCTATAGTCTTGTTCGCCTGAAGTGATCCATAAATAGTTGGCGACTAAAACGAAAAAGGTTTAAAAACGAAACCCCCGCATTGTTTCGACACTTAATATTAAAAAGCCTTCCTTCCTGAATCATCTATCCTTACTATAGCAGTGCTATGTGCAGGAGAATTGGATGCACGTAAGGTTCTGTTTGTGTGCAAGACATTTGATTTCAGTAGCTGCACGTAAGAGGAAGGTGAACCGGTGGTATACTCAACACTCACTTAGTATTAATTAGCCCTTCCCAACAAAACTGCGCTACTGTGTTTGATATTAGTGCATGGCAATCTTTTGGATTTACTGAGCTTTAGCGAATGTTATTGGTTTTTATAAATAACTATGATAAAAACAACAAGCTGTGTACTATCATGTGAGATTTTAATTAAACTTATTCATAGTGTATAAAAATAATTATAATTTATTCAGGTATATGTTAAAAGTTACTGGCAATATATGAATCCATTGTACACTTACGTTGTAGTACCATAAATTGTATTAGAGTTTTGCTATAAAACCTTGCATGAGGTTTCTACATAGACATAAATGAATTATGTGATGGTGCTCTCCAATCATAGAATTAGGCTGAGCGTCATAGAAGCGTACCACTTAGTAAACTCACACGATTTCTCTTTGGTCACCGTCGATGTAAAATTTTCTTTCATGTATGATTATCCGTCTACAGGATATCTCGTAAATGAAACAAGCTATATAGTTGACATTTGCCGTCAAAACTCAGCGAAGCCTGTTACATAACATGTAACAACTGTGAAGAATATTATAAAATATTTTTGCTAATTTCATTTATTTAAGGAGTTTGATTTCGCTCTCCTAAATCTTTAAGGTACCAAGCAACAACAAATGAAGTCTATACAGGGTGGAAAAAAAGTATGGAAACGCTTTCACTAATTTTGTATGGCTTCACTTATACAAATTAAATTTTGTACATCACCACTTGTATTAAGAACCTAGTTTTTGAGACCAGTGGGGACATTTTATCTTTTCAGGGGGACGGCCCGTGAGGAGTCGAACGAAAATCTTAAATGTAAGCATAGGCCAAGTTTGGTATCAAATTAAAGGTCTAGTAAAGAGAAACTCATTACCGCAAATCGCACTTAAAAAGGTTGACCCTATCCAGAGTATGGGCCGTTTGAATTTCATAAGTAACGTTTGATTAATTATTATTTCTCCGCAATTTCACAGTCTCAAGTAAAACTGTTCTGACTGAAAATGACACGTTATGGAACACAATTATCCAAAAAGAATTAAATTAAAAATTATCTATGTATTACAAAAAGTAAACCATAACTTTTAAAGGAGGTGCTCAAACTGCTCTCCGAACACTTGTTGGCAACGAGCTAGTCTATTATAAAAACCTACTGCAGTCACATTTTGAAGCATCTCGGGTGTAATTCTTCTTGCTTCTTCTAATAAACGATTTTGTCAGCTCCTCAATGTTGGCTGGTTTAGTTTTATACACATTATCTTTTAAGAAGCCCCACAAAAAGAAATCTAGTGGATTAAGATCCGGTGACCCAAGTCGGCCACTCAACAGTACCACTGCGACCAATCCAACGGTTAGGAAACACTTCATCTAACAGTTTGCGCACCACCGCAAATAGTAATGGGGCGGTGCTCCATCTTGCTGAAACCATACTGCATTAAAATTTGCCCCAAGAAGAGCACGCACTGCTGGCAAAATGTTATTTGTCAACATATTGAAATAAATTTCGCCTGTTAGATTTCCATCTATCACAAAGGGTCCTACAATGTTATTGTTTATTATTCCAGCCCACATATTCACTTTCTGAGGCCTTTGTGTGTGGCCTTCTATCATCCAGTGTGGATTATGGTCGGCCCAGTAACGGCAGTTATGCCTATTAACTTGTCCATTAACAAAGAATGTAGCTTCATATGAAAACATATATCGAACTTTCTCATCATTATTTCGCAAAATTCAGTCCTTCGATCAAAATCATCCTCTGCAAGTTCTTGGGTTAGGGTTACTTTAAAAGGGTGATACTTGTTTTTGTGTAAAACATTCAACACTGAGGTATGGCTCATTATCAAAGATCTTTCTGCAGGGGCCAACATCTAGGCCCGAGGTGCTG
>NW_025778503.1:0-72143 GCF_021130785.1 Homalodisca vitripennis
GAAGGAATGGGTCTTGCAAGATTTTTGTTTCTCAATTCTGGAAATCGTGGACACTCTCTTGGTCATTCTAATGATATATTAATAAAAAAAACCTTTGTAGCACTTATAAAAAACACTACAATAATATTTACAAAAAAGCACAGAATAATTTATGATAAAATTAAACATACCTTGGCCTAAAGGCTGGTTTGTAGACGATAAAAAATTATTCACAAAGTCAAACTTTGATCACTGTATTTACAGTTTCATATTTAACCTACTACGCTTAAGTGTAATACACTAACGATTTTGTTAAAATACTTATGTAAGTAACAAATAAAATTAAATAAACTTGCTGTTTTTTCCACTAATTTCATTTCCTTTGAAGCGTTTACATGCCTCTTCACATAACCGAGCTTTCTTTATTACATCCAGTTGGTTCCGTCTTCGTTATGAATTCATCATTTCCTTTTCTTGATTAAAAATATCTTATCACTATCAGAACTGCTTGAGTTTTCTATTATTTCACTAATAATAAATTTAAACAAATTGAAAAAATAAATCAAAATGAAGCTACTCCTTCGACACTCCAACACCACTATGAGTAAGCAATCTGAATCGATTTGAGGTCAGGATAAACAGTGCAGACAGTTATTGCTCACGCATGGACAGTCGAGTTTATTAGGCAGTTTACTGCAGAAACTCCAAGATGTGTGTCCTTTCTGAAATAAAAATTGTTTTTAGATCTCTACGGCAACGAACTATAAAGAAGTTAAAGATTTGTCCGTTTAAACAACAAACGCCTCTACACCAACAGAAGAAAATATAAACAAAACATTAATAAAAAAATGTGATGTATCTTTTTTCAAATAAATTATTGAAATGAAGACGATTAATCTCTAAATAGATAGCGTAAACCCTGTGTGTCTGTCCAAATATACTGTGGTCTGACACAACCAGTACAAGGGAAACGTTAGACACAATAGACTCCACAGCCTGCCATACACACGTGGTACATTTGTCTTTCAAACTTGTCTACTGTATATATGTTTAACGCGTTGGCTGTAGTACTTTACTCACCTACAGCTTTTAAGTTCACAATGTAAATTTTTATTCTTTATTTCGTTTCAATGTTACTATTTAACTAATTTTGTCTGTTATGTTGGTAATTTTATATGTTTTGATATTAGAGGAACCATTTGTTTTCTAATAGACATATCCTAAATATAGTACCAAAACTTTTCTCAATAGCTTAGCATCTCGTGTAATCTAGGAACAGCAATAATAGGATTTTAAAATAATCACAAGGAAAGTTTAAAATATTTCGTTCCAGATTAATTTTTAGTTAAAAGTGCGTACCACTAATCGAAAAGACGTCCTTTAGAGTGTGGATATAACTATAAATATCAGGTTTAAATGAAAAGCTTCAGAACAACATTTTCAAAAGATTTCTGAACATCTGCTAGAATAATTGGTTTCACAAGTACAGAATTAAGCAGCATAAAAAATTTAAGTGTATATAAGAAAATAAGAAATGATTTGTGGAAATTAAGTTCCAATGGTAGTCTTGGTATATTGTTTATATTTATTCTCTGTACATAAACTCAAATTTACTATATACTAAATACTTTCTATTAGGTACAAACAACCCAATTTATATTCACTAAATTTAAAACTGTCTAGTTACAAAATGGACTTGTAAAAGTTTTTTGATTTATTGTTTGTAAAGTTTCTATAAGATTCCTTAGGTAAACTAGTAAGGAATGACTGAAATATAGGATTTAATGAGGTAAAATCATATGATAACATCACATAGCATCAAAGTGGTATGACGCAAGTAGCACAAACAAGATTGCATTGAATGAGGAACTGTTTAACTCTTATCCTCACTCTCACTCTAATGTTTTACATACAGACTCCTTTGGCTTGGAAACAAATTGCTTCTTGTGCTTTGTGTAAACCTCATTTCCTTATAAAACTTTTGGTTAGCGTAATCATTATAAACGAGAATGAGTTTTTCCCCTTATTCCTCTTGTTCAAGAAAGTAACACCACAAAATTTATCTTACAAAATATTTACATAATAATGTTCATATGAGTGTAGAGTTTTAGCACGAAGTATATGAATATTATTAACATCCAAGAATACTTGTTAATATTGAGGCAAACATAAAAAAATTGTGCACGTCTATCCAGGAAATTTTTTTTAGAATAGTAATTTGGATTCTGTATAGAATCGTCAAAAACCCAAAAATAGCAAGAAGCAACATAATATTTTTACATTTACCACAAACCAAAAGTTAAAATTTCAAGGTATTCTTAATCTGAAAACGTTTATCATCAACGAATCTACAATACATTATACGGCATTAGAACAATATGCGAAGATTAATGACAATACTATTATTGTAATGGCCTTGATTGGTACAAAGGTAATTTAAAATAAACACTGCAACCTAAACATAATAATTTCTACATAAATTCTACTCAAAATTCCAAATTAAATATTTCATACGATTTCATGCACATAGTTTTTAAAGTTTAAATTGATAACAAAATGTTTAATTAGCTGAGTTTTCAATTTATGTGCCATGTTCAGATCAATAATAATAATTGAACATTATAGGCCATCCCTGTAAACTTGTTAACATATTTTCCATTTATATTATATTTTATGTTTTTTTAATGTCATACTACTTTGCTTGTATTAGATTAGTCACATGTATATTGTACGAAATTTATAGATTGCAAGCTTTAAAAACTGTTAAACAAGCCAATAATTTTGGTAAGTTTTGTCAAATTAATGTATCTTTAACACACACACACACACCATTTATATATATATTATATATATATATATATATATATATATATATATATTTGCCCCATGGATATGTCGCGTAAGCTGAATCTATTCTCTCCTGTTAATGATGTCTATAATGCTGATAAATATGTTTTTGAAGAAACAACCACAATATTCTTCGAAGGTGTGCATGTTCTATCTTCTTTTACGGTTATAAGATATGGAGCAGTTGCTGTCAATATTCATTATATCTGTATATTAGGCTTTGGAGTGTTTTCGAACGTGTAGAAACTAATTAAAACATCTTTAACGTAAAACTTGTTCATAAACATTTGTGGAGTAACCCAAATGTTTATTTTATTTTATAACTTAATAAAATGTTGGTCTTAACAAGTATCGTAAATTTTGAATACACTGTAAAGAGTGTATTACACACGTGCGCGTGCACATACATACTTGGGTGGCTCGAAAAAAACCTTTTTTGGAGTAATAAAATTCTAATAGCGCAAAAAACTTGCGCATAGACGTCATTATTAAGGAAAAAATATAAAAATAAAATCATTTTTCAAAATTTGAAATCGCGCAGAGGGCTTAAAGTTACGAAAAAAATAAAAATTTTTTGGCAATTTTTCGAAATCGAAATAAATCTAATTTTAATTTTGTTTTGTTTTAATAGTTAAAAAGGGTCTTATAGAATAGCCTCAATGAATAGAAATAAAATTTAGACTAATTCCCGTTAAACTGAAATCGTGCAAAATGCCTATATATGCGGGGGTTTTCGTAAAAAATCGATCTTCCCATGATTATGATAATTTTTGTGATTTTCAATATTTAACGTGTGTTTACATAACATATTATATTTAGGTTTGTATTAAGACTCTTGCAAGTGATAATCAAATAAATTTATTAGCCAATCACATCATATTATACATTATGCATGTTATTGTGATAGGCAAAAGGTTATTTAGATGGAAACTCCTCTGAATTGTGACTTGAAATCAAATGTGGGCATCAGCTGTCTTGATTTTAAGGTAGCTCTAATATATCCATCTCGATTTCTTGCCCGCACACTTGTTCTGCTGATTCTGTAACCAGTTTTACACACCTCTCAACTGCCTGGGTGTGGCAATGGGAACTTGAGGTAGTTAAACTCCGGTAAGGCCTTTTCTTTCAATAAAGAAGCAATATGTTTAGTTGACATCTTAGACAGAAGTGGCGGTGGTGTTAACTTACAGGTAGACCAATCAATTAGTTCGGCATAGTTGTTTGCACTAAAATTTGATTGAAGGTAATGATGAAGTCTCTAACGAATCCGTCGGCTAATGGCTCATTTCTGGATTTTAGGATCCTCCTGTATCCGAGTTCTCTAATGTTTGGGGTTTTTATTCATTATCATAAAGCCAACATGATATTTTCAAGGTGACAGAAGATTGCGTTCCTTTGAATCACTGGATCAATGATATTCTTGATATTTTCTGGCAGATATCTGGTTTGATTTACTACCTTCAAAATATGCTTCGGTCCATCTTTCACAGTCCAGTTTTTTCTTTATATCAAACCACACAGGCGCATATGTCTTCACTATGTAATTTGCAAGAGTCCTGTAACTCAATTGTAGGACTAGTTTGGGAGACATACAATCTTAAAACCCGGTTAGCACAGGTAAGCCAACGAGATGTGACTGATGGGTCCAGGATCCTTAGCAGCCAAGTCTGGATTACAGATTCCTGTTGTTGACTGCTCTTACAATGTCTAAGAGGTACTGCTGATCTTTAATCAGATTGGATTTAGTAATATCAATTACTTCTGATTGTATCAGCTCAAAATCCACAACCGGAAAGTTTCTCACAGCCAGGGAGTTGTTTTCCGATTGGACCACTGAATGAAGCTGGCCCTGTTGTAGTTCCATCCAAGTGTTCAAATAAATGCCTATATGGCAACTCATTAAAATGTAGCAAGCATATAAACCATTGCAACGAACGGCGACACTTAAGTTCTATTTTGTGTATAACGCCATTTCTCCATCCAGTGTTTTGTGGCTGTTCCATCACATCCGACGGCCTCCACTGCACTCATATCAAATCCCTTAACTTTCTAAGTGAAAGACTTGAAAGCTTTCTAGAAAAGCAATGAAATTCTAAATCCTGAACAATTTGGGCTTCAGGAAAAAAAGATCAACAATTGACGCAGTAAACAGTCTTTTGAACAATGTTGTTGATGGCTTGGAAAGGCGAGAACAAGTGCTCAGCATAATTTCTTGACCTATCCAAAGCATTTGACTGTGTGCATCATGAAACACTGTTGCACCAGTTACAAAAATGTGGCGTTCGTTGTCTGCCCAAAACGCGTGGCTTGCTTCTTATCTTAAGAATCGAGATCAATGCGTGCAGATTTCGAATGTCATCTCTAGTAAAATTAAAATAGCCCACGGTGTCCCTCAGGGTTCTATTCTTGGGCCTATTCTTTTTTTGGGTTACGGCTGTAGACTTAACTCAGTGATCCAGCATGGTGATCTGATTCAGTATGCCTGACGACACGACTCTTTGCTTCAAAGGCAAAACTACACAAGATTTGGAAATCACATAATTTGTGGAACTGACTTCATGCATTCAGTATTTTACTGACAGGAATTTGAAAACGAACCAATCAAAATCAAATGTCATCAATTTCTGCCTAAGACCAAGGGAATTTGCAAGGCAACCTGCTGTATTTGTGGACGATGTCCTTTTAGAGGAAACTGGATCCACGAAATTCCTGGGATGTACATTGATCAAGGTCTGACCTGGGACGACCACGTTAAACAATATATGTGCTAGAATTATTACTTCTGGCATATTTGCCTTGCGAAGCCTAGCTAAATACTGTTCCCCTGAAGTCTTAATGACGGCATATTTCGGTCTCATATATCCGCACTTTGCGTATGGCTTGAGACTGTGGGGGGGCTGTGCTAAACACAAGATGGAACGCGTTTTTCAGGCTTCAAAAAAAGGCAATTAGAATTATTGCAAAGTTGAATTACAGAGAGTCGTGTAGGGACTCTTTTAGGGAGCTGGGTTTGCTGACATTGCCCTGTCTCTATATGTTTCATGTGATCCTGTACTGTCAATCGAAGTGCACTCTAGTCCGGGCAGGGACTTTCATCAGTATGAGACTAGAGCCAGGGACAACTTTAGAGTCCATAGTCATAGACTGGCGATATCTCAGCATTTACCGCATCAGGTTGGCGTCGGCCTTAATCAACAAGCTCCCTGAAAGTGTAAAAAATGCAACTAATCAAATCCAATTCAAAACTCGTCTCAAATGCCTGTTGGTGTCAAAAACATTTTTATTCGCTAGAGGAGTTTATGATGAGTCGCTGGAAATATCTAAAAATATCTTAAATTACCAAAATTTAAAATCTGGATCCAAAGATAATGTGAATTAGTGTGAATGAGTGAAATGTAAGTCTGACTGTGTGTGAGTGTGTAGAGTATTTGCTGTTTGAATATAAGACGACTGTTATACAATGTTATATATTGTCTAAAAGCAATAAAAGAAATGATTTATTATTTGATTTAAGTGTTCCCAAAATACTGTCTGCAATTCCATTCCCGGTCCCGTTTTTTGGTGTTACATGGCCAATGTATTTACCACCAGGCTCACTTATCACACTGACATGTTCCTCTTTTATAGTCCTCCGGTACATTTTTCGATCCAATCTTTCTCCTGAGTTATAGTTTTGTCTTTTTCTTCCGTCAAAATAGATTGCGTTTACTTCTTTCATCTGGTTGTCTTCTTCCGTAATTACTTTTCGAATCTTCTCTTTCTCTCTTTTTTATTTTATTTCTGTCTATTAATTTTGCCATGTTATTCATCACATATTATTCCCAAATCGTGCAAGACACCAGTTAGCTATTGCTGCGGTGGCTCTGTCCGACACCCACTCCCGAACCTGTCACTCCAATCAAAGATGTTTGTTGTCAATTGAAACGCATTTGTGTAGACGAAGAAGGCAACAAAACCCCTACATCACACTCAACATCTGGTAAATTTTTCATAATTTACTTTTTTTTCATTACTGCAACCACTTATAGCACACTTTGCTTGTACTGGGAGTACTAGGCTCAAAAGTAGTTTGCGATTCTTGAGACAACAATTGTGCTCTTCTCTCTTCTCTCTTCTTTCTTAATTTAGTTGTTTCTTGTACATCTAAACTACCAATAGCCATAATTCTGGTTGTTCTTTGATCATAAATAAATTTCAACTCAATGTCTGGAATTCTTCTAGTTTTATCACATTTACAGGCTACACTCCAAAGGACAGTTGCCCTTACAGATGACAGTACCACATGTGCAATTCAAAGTTATTTTGCATTTACACGCAGCAATATCAACAAGTTTGCTTTTTGCATTCTGTATGAAAGCCTCAAATTTTTTCTTGTAAAAATCTTTTCACAGTCTCCGGTTATAAGATGTTTTTAATGCAATATAAGAGTTGTAATATGATTGGATCAATTGGACCCAAACAAGTGTGTTGTGACTGTTGGAATTGTGGCCTTGTTGTAAATTCCAACTACTTGAGTAGCTACACAATCGGCAATTGCTAATAAAAAATCCTAATTCTTTTCTTATTATTAGGGCTAAATAACAAAGCACGTTTATACTTCTCATCCAAGCAACAGAGCAGGATGTCCGTCGTATGTTGGCAGCGACAATCCACTTAGTTCTTTGGGCACACCGATGATAGAGCACGCAATAGTCTGTCTTGTGACACGGGGAGCGTTTTGGACATGCCATTTAAAAATTACAACATATAAAAACACTTTATCACAATGTTCATCACATCACTGTTTGATTGCACTAACAACGTAAGCACTAGCAGTAACGCGGATGATTTGCAACTGACAGCCCGCGTGTCCCGTAGCCTGGGCGAGGTCTATCCGTCCAAGCGGAAGGGGAGTACGTTTTGAGGAGAGCTAACTAGTAACCTTACTTTCGGCCTTTTTGCGCGAATACAGTTTAGGATTATCTGCTCGGAAAGTATGTTTTCCGTGTTGGGAGAACAATTTTGAATGGTTTTCAGTCCTATTAAAATATTAACTTACTAATTTTTAGATTGAGGCATATATTTAAAAATCGTTTAAAAATCATGAATGATCGTTTTTTTTACAAAAACGCCTCAACTTCAGGCCTTTTGCGCGGTTTCAGTTTAAAAGGAATGAGTCTAAATTTTATTTATATTTATTAAGGCCACTCTTTAAACCCTTTTTTAACTATTAGACCCCCAAAAAATTAAAATTTGAATTTTTTGCGTGTTTTTCGAAAATTGCCAAAATTTTTATTTTTTTTTCGTAACTTTAAGCCCTCTGCACGATTTCAAATTTTGAAAATGATTTTATTTTATATTTTTTCCTTAATAATGACGTCTATGCGCAAGTTTTTTTGCGCTATTAGAATTTGATTACTCCAAAAAAGGTTTTATCGAGCCACCCTAATACATACTCGCCAGTTTGTATAAGGGGCAATAGCCTGATTGAATTTTCAACAAAGGTTAAATAAAAGAAAGTATTTTCTCCAAACAGTATTCGAACCCGAGTCTCTCTCTGGCCGGGTGGGCTTATTACCACTACACTATATATTTCCAGGCCAAGAAATTGCAATAAAGTAAAAAAAAAAGAACCACAGAAAGATGTAAAGCTCTATCAATACCTCTAATATTGTACTGTAGAATAGGTATTTTATATAAAACTACATACCGTTCAATTATGGGTTGTTTCTTTTGGCATTTACATAATTGTAATTTTCCCAGCGGACAATATGAGACGACCGATGTGAAGATTTCTCAGCCCTCCAGCAGATATCATAAATGTACCGACGATCTCATTTAGATTCACCGTAGCAATGTCCATTAACATGTCGACTCTCATAAAATATGATAGTTAAATGGTGAATAATAGTTTTGATAATTATTTTCTTGATTTAGTATAGGGGGAAGTGAAACACTTCCAGTTCAGTTCAGTCAAGTTCAGTTCTGAAATCACAGTGTAACTCTAACTTATAGTAAGCACAAGAGCGAATTGAAGTATTTATGTTAAATGTACGTTATGTTATATTTTTGCAAGTTACCGAAGAAGAGATATTATTATAATGTTTGCCTGGATAAAGGTTGTTATATTTAGTGCCTTTATATTTCTTTATCTTTATAAAAGAATTTACTGTACGAAAATGTATATGTTTAATCAAAAAGACGACAGTAACATTTTATTTTCCACATCTTAAAAAAATAATTGAATATACTTTGTATGGATACCAACAGAACAGCTGTAACTTTTTAACCCTTCGAGTGTCACAGTGTCGCTAATTTTGACGTTTAGTATTCCGATAATATTTTATTTAGTAAAGGGGTTTTTTTTACCCAAATAACCAGATAACTTAAAAATACTTGTATTGTGTTGTTTTCTTACTCTATGATCTGTGAAACTTATCATGTTTGATTGAGTACATTGTTATTATCAGGAGGCCAATATTTTTGGACGTCCCATCTTAATGGCGCGTTTGTCAATTCTTTTCAGTACCAGAAATTAGCTTGCATAAGAATAAAAAATTATATTATAACATAATGTGACTTTAATAGTCAAGTTTGATATTCTGTTAACTTCTTTAGGTGGGTGTAATATTAAATTTGTAATGTATATATATGTATTTAAATCATAAACTTCTTAATTAAATCGCCTTACTATCATCAAAGATTGTATATTTTGACTTAATTTATAATCTCGTGTTTGTGAGATAAAGAGAAAATAAAAAGGAGTTCTATTTACTTAGCTGATCATCTTTACTGTGTTTGGTTTGAAGTAAACATACGAATATAACATATCTCTCTAAGACTAAGTTATTCTTGGAATAAAATAATGTGTATAATTTTAAATTTAAACTGAAATTTGTTATTAATTCATGTAGTTTCCTGCATTTTTCACCGTATATCTAATTATTTTTAAAGTGTGCTCGTTACTAGCAGCAAAAATTATAGTAAAATTCTATAAACCAGTTTGCCCCAATTATGATATTGCGGGGCGAGAGGTTATATTTATGTAAATCTTCATCTCACCCTGAAGTCCCATTTATACAGGAAACTGTGACATAAACACAAAGTGTTCCTTGTCCCTTAGGCGCAGCTCATTTCCTCACAACTCTGCGAGAGTGTCGTACTCATTACACAGTTCATGTTTCGGACCACTTACTTATATTTCTAAGCGATTAACTCTAAATTTAACAAACTAATTTATCAAAATACAAGTTGCCACTTTTTCTACATATAGCTCTTTGTTCTAAATTGCCTATTGGTTAACTTAAATTACAAATTTCTTTATACATGAATAACATGTTTTTTATGCAATGGTTTTAATTATTGCGAACATTTGCTATGTTTGAAACACAAATAATTCAGTTAAAAGTAGTTACCAACCATATTACCAACGTTTGACTCAATCTATAAAATTTATATCATTAGTATTTGTGTCCTAAGCAAAATCAACGAGTTACAGTCCATGAATAGTTTTTGAAACAACAAAAGTGAGTGAATGAATTGTATTGGATTATTGAGCAATTTTTACAAAAATATTTTGTAATAAATTACACAGATAAACATAATACAAGTTTTTAATCAATCCTTTTATAGTAAACTATTCACTCACCTCAAATCTACAAGGTTTTACCAGTAATATAAAGGGAAATAAAATGGAATGAGAAAAGAAAAATATGTTGGAAAAGGTGTTGTTACTCTTCATTATTACCCTCGCTATCTTAGGTGGTAGATTGTGACGTACTAAGTAACCACCATTTTGCGTGTTTGACAGTTCAATTCTACTTAGGGTTTGTGTGGTTACATCAGATGGACATGTTTTGGTTATACAGGTATCTTCAGGGGTTTTTCAGTACCAGTGTTTGTTATAATTATTGAAAAATAAATTTTTAGCACATTAAATCAAGACGGTAACCACGTGTTGTCTACATCATCACGATTTTTGATGTAACCGTCATATATTTGGTTAATGAGAGAAATAAGACTTTTAAGTTCAAAGCCTCAATGATTGTTTTGATATTGTTAATATAATATGGTCGTAGAAATAAATATAGAGTCATAAAAAGAATGCAATATAATTATCATTGAATCAATAATAATCACCATAGTTATTGATCATGTAATTAAAATAGTTCATTTACTTTATAGAGAAAATTAGGTCCAACACCATATCTTTTGTCCTAACTGATTTTGCGAATAATTTTATATTTGACGTATATTTTAACTCGTAATATTAAAATTTATATACAACTGGCATTTTACCAAACACTTTGAACCCTATTTGCTATTGCATAGGAAGTACGTCATAACATTATGGAATATGTGTATAAAATTTCATCGTCGTAGGGTATAGGGAAGTTGAAAACTTTTGGTTTCGTACGGTTGTAACGCTATGTAAACTTCTAAGAATGGTTAATCTAAATTATTTTTTTCTGTTTAAATCACAAGACATGATTTTTTAAATTTAATTTTAAACGCCATCGGGAAACGGAGAAATACAATTATAGTTCATCCTAGAGCTGCAAGTCTGCTTCGAATCCTTTTAATAAGTATTACAAATGAAAATTATATTCTTTGTTCTATTGTAACTTCAAGACACAGGTCTATTATTTTAATACACATATGTTTGTTCTTCAGAAAAATTATATACATTTTCTATCTATGCCATGAAATATACTTCTGCTTAATTTTGTTTCAATAAGAACCAGGGAAGGAGGAGAATAAAGATATATGTGAGGGCTTTGTTTTTCATATATATACACACACACACACACACACACACACATATATATATATATATATATATATTATATATATATAAAACACATATTCAATAAAAATAGAAAAAATTGAAAATAAGGAACATGAAAATTCTCTATATTTCATTTTGACATTTTCAAGAGATATAGGTAAATAAGTAAATATATCAACAAAAAATAATAAACAAAAGAAACATCATATGTTAATACAACGCATTTTGAATTACGTACAAAGAGGGAATATAATGTTATAAATTAAATTTGTAGTTAAATGTGTAATATTATAAACTAAAATTGTAAAGTGTCATTTATACATACTGTTATCCATATCTTAAATATAAACCATCCGTATGTTTAGTTTGTAGCACCCTCTGACGATCTATCTCTAAATAATACTTTTTAGAAAAAAGCAATCATGGATTTTTTTATGCTAAATTGCATGGGCCGAAATAGGATTTGATTTAATTTTAAGGTTTGTATCGCTGCGATTTTTGTTCATTCTAATGTGCAATGGAGTTATGGTTCTGACCAATGTAGTCTTTCGGACAGTCTTTACATGATAATTGGTAAATGACATTGCTGGATTCACAAGTCATTTTACCAATGAACGGATAATTTCATTTCGTTGTCCTGCTACAGAATTTTTTTGAATTTATTATTAAATTACATGTTTTGCAGCGAGGCTTAAAACGGGGTTCACAGCCAAAAAGGTTTGTTTAAATTTTGAGTTAGCTCATCAGAGGGTAGTTTTGGTCTTACTAATATGTTTTTCAAATTTTGAGGCTTTTAAAAAATTACTTTAGGTGGATTAGTAAATATATTTTTTGTTACAGGTGAAGATTGTAGAATATTGTGTGTAGTTTTTATTATACTATTAATTTTGTATAGCCCTGGATAATAGGTGGTAATACATTTTCCTTGGTTTTATAGTACCTAGGAGTAGAGTATTTTATTTTTGCATGTTATTATTTACAATTTTGTGAGGATATCCACTGTCTAACAAATTTTTTTTAATTTTTCAGTGTGACAACCATAATCGTGTTTATTAGAGCAAAGTCTATTTGCTCTATTAGTTAGACTTTTCGGAATAGATTTCTAACGTAACCAGGATTGCAGCTTGAGTAATGTAAATATTGCATTGGATTTGTATCTTTGACATGGATTTACGTTTTTAGGTGTCTAAAAACACATCGAAATCTAAAAACGTAACAAGATTTTTAGAAATATTGAATGTGAATTTTGAAACTGAAAAGGAATTTAATTGTTGAATAAAATGTGTTCAACTATCCATGCCATATTGCCAAATAATAAAAATATCGTCAATAAATCGGAACCAAACTAACGGTTTTAAATTTTGAGATGTTACAAAATTTTTGTTCCAGAAGTCCCAAAGATAAATTTGCATATGAAGGTGCCATTCTGGTTCCCATTGCGGTTCCTTTCATTTGTAAGTAATTTCTGTTTTTAAATTTAAAATTATTCATGGTGTAGAAGACCAGTTTACAAGAAGTCAAATCCCTAAGATATTGTAAATTGTAGCGTATTGTAAATGAATAAAAAATAGCTCTTAATAATTTATTGTGTACATTAGATGTTCGTTCAAATAAAGTGCCTTGGTCTCATTTCCATTTAGAACTTTGCTTGCTCAAGGGAAAATGACAACTCATTTATTTCGAATGTAAACTGTTGCATTTGTCATGGAGTTTTCACTTCTATCCTTTATTCATAAGTAGTTGTCTTTTGCATCTTATTTCAATGAAGCAAATTTCCATGAGTGAAATCATATATAAACTCAATTTAAAACACTCGAGAAAACAACCGAAAAGGTTACTGTATACTGGAAATAGTTGGCTTTCAAACTCATAACTGATGCAAAAATGAAGTAAACTTGGAAAAGACAATTTAGAAAACTTTAACTTTATTATGTTAAATACCATAGATTAATGATTCGCAGTCTTCCGTAGTCCCATATTTTATATTTCAAAGCAGTAGATAACTTCAAAAAATTGCATAAAGCTTTATTGAAATACTTATTTAAATATCACTTTTTTATTAGTAGTTAAAATTATCAAAGTAAATATTCTTTTCGGCTCAGATGAAAGAAACGAAGATTTTAAATGAGTTGTTTAACTTAAAGAAGATTATTAGCTTATGAACTTAACACTGTAGTCAAAAAGGGGTGTACGAGACAATTGTGCCAAAGGGTGGAGTTTATTTTTATGTAAAGATTCCTTATTACTAGTTTATATAGAATAAAAATATTTAGTTGACTGCTAACATAATTTTATATCTATTAGATTTATTCCCCTCATCAATTATTAGTCTTCCGGTTAGATTAACCATCCTGTAAAATAAACCTTTGGTGAACCAAATCGCCTCTATCAATCTATTTATTCTATAATTGACTCAACTTACTCCAGTAAATAAGTTCCTTGTTCTTTTAACCCCAGTATCTCCCAGGAAAATACCTTCCGTATGAAAATATAACACCGTGACCATCTTATCCGACTTATAATGATTAATGTATTTTGTTAAGACATGTTTAGTTATTCCAAACACCTTTATCTTTAAACTATCTGGGGCACAGCCTTTTTAGAATAAACTAAGTCAAGCATATTTCACGGTATACCATAAATCTAAAATTTTCTATATTCTAGCATAGACCGTGTAAACCTGAAGGATAGATTTAGTATTGTTTTATATTGAATAAGTCGGGGATACGACGATTTAAGTTATATTCATTTTGGAGATAGGGGGTTTTCAAGGAGTTAAAAGTTGACCGTAGTGTTAATTTCTTTTCTCGATATTAAACAAACATGTTATACGTTTTTATTGTTAACTTAATATTCCTTAAATATTTTGTTTATGGATGTAAGCTTTGACTTCTTTTGTACCCGGTACACAGATTAGGAGAAAAGACAGTATTGGTCAGCCGTCGTAAAATTATTATATTGATACAGTTGCCGCCAAATTCAACCTCTTATTGGTTAAGACTGACTAAAATATTTTTCTAAGCTATGTAAAAATACTGTCTGCGTACTAGGTATAGACTAAATCTATAAAGAAATGCGGTAGTTATAACGTTCATAATTATTGTATATTAAACGATTTTGTATACTATTAAAACATTTGTAGCCTCACTACCTAAAAATATCCGTGATATAAAAAAAACATGTTGTTACAAATATAATTTAAAGTGACCTGAGAATTCTTACAATTGTTTTACGTTAGAACGTAAACTGATTTATAGCCATTATTGATCAAACTTCGAATGGATGCTATCCAAGAACTTAAGAAATATAAAACAAGTTTATAAAAGGTAAAAAGGTACGAAAATGTATGATTATTGATTGATGAAGAATTAAAAAATTTTTAATTTGTTATATATATACAGTATGGGTGAAAAGTATAGTCGCATTTTTGTTTTTGTTTTTTGCTTTTTAATGAATTAGTCAATACAATCTTGCCAGTACCGAAGTTGTTCAAACCATCGGGTAAACTGCGTCATAGTTGTTTTGTTATGGACATTGGTGTCCTGGGGGGCCATAAATCAATTGTCCGTCTACAGCGGGTAGATTTATACAGAAAAACCTTACTCATTCTATTTCATTCACTTCATATTAAACAATAGCTTTATATCTAGAGACTTAAATTCATATAATAAAGACACCATTCATGCTAAATTTTAAAATATCGAAACAAGATTTTATAGAGTTATTATTTGCCGTTATTAGTAAAAGAAGTACTTTTAAACAGAATAGTTGTATAATAAAAAGCTAACTGTAAGATAACGAATCTAGGACCTAATTATAGGTTATTGTGACGTCATCTAACAGACAGATCAATAATACCTGATGGAAAACAATGAAGCGTTTCTCTTGTAACGGCTGACTGCTTTGGTAGACTACTAAGCGGGGAGATTAGGATGTGAATTTTTAAAGCCCATTCCCATTTCACTTATAATGCTTTGTGTCGAGCACTGTATTGATGAGCGGCAGCGTGTTTAAAATATTGTAATGGTTTAATTCTTGTATCTATCATATTTTTATCTCTTTTAATTCATAAACAAGAATATATTTTTAACCATATAACGTGGAATAATAATTATTATATATTATTATTAAGTATGTTTTAGGTTTTGAATTACGAAACGAAAAGTGGTACCAACATAAATTTCTTCTTGCGTTTTTTAACGAAATAAGGTTTGTTGTATAATACCAAAGTAAGAAAACTACTATCCGCCGGCTTAATCTAATTTTATAATGTCTTAACACATTTAAACTTCCTACTTTTGCCCAACATCTCAATTCACATACTTGTCCTTTAGTTTACGGTTAATTTAACCGTAAAATTATTTAGCGTGTTATAAACATAACGTACTACCCTTTTGCCTAATTAATTAGACAACAAGGTCATGGATCATTCACTGATACGCTACAATTTTCAAGGTCAAGCTATACATTCTTTTTACACATTTTCTAGTGTGAAGATGTTATGCAAACCCCAAACCTAACACTATTATGCACACACTTTAAGGCAACAGTTTACCTAATTGTCACATTCTTCAATCGCTTTTTAATATCACGATCATAGTTTATAATCATATAGGAACTATATGATCCATTCTTCATTTAAAAGTAGAGTTCTATAACGATGGTGTAGATTATGATTAAGAGACAAAGAAACCTTACTCATTTCAGGTACATGATAAACTTTCAGTACATATTTCATGGTAGGAATAAAAAGATATTCATTATAATATTAACCTACGTCCATAATGGTGCAGATCAAGAGTGATTTAAGAGTATTTGTCTAAAAATCAAAGAGGACCATAAAAAATTATGTTAGATATGTAATAGTCTCGATTTAAGGAAAGTGCAATCGTGGTTTTTAGATCACTCACAAACTAGTGCATGATATTATTTTACTAAACACTTACGCTCATCTTTTGTCTAAGTCATGGTACAAATACTCCGTGCTCTTTCATATCGCACCTGCATACAGAATTACCCTTAATTTAATAAAAACCCATTTCTTGTTTATTGCCGTGTTTTGAAAATTTGTCTGATTGTGTACTGTATATCAATATACATATACATCCTCAGTCCAATAATTTTGTATATATTACATGTTATATTTTAATTTGTTTTAAAGCTGATGCTAAAAGTTTTTTAAACTAATAAGGAAGTGTGGCTGTAATAGTGATCCAGAGCGCAAAAACCGAACTGCTGAATTCCAAATAACTATTCCGGCACAATGCCAATCAGATAAGTTTGGGAGAAATATGAGGAAAATGTTTAAACATTTGGCTTTTTATGGATACGACTGACATCCAAGATTGGTTAAAAAAGTCTCCTAAGACATTTACAAATCGGAAAAATAATTGCATTATTTAGGACATGTAATCTATAAATAGAGATATTTGTTTACATTTAAATTTTCTAAATACAGTGCTTAATAAGTAGTATAATTCACAATGAACTGACGGAGTTAATATCTGATTTAAATTTTTTATCAGTGACAAATGAACTAGCTAAGGCATTAGAAATAATTTTTAAATGCCATTATAAAACCCACTTCATTGATTAAAGCTATGAATGTTTGCACGTAATATACACGAAACTGGTTGGCTTCATTGACATTGAGTAAGGCATGTTTACCGTAGCTTACAGAGAACGAAGGGGATACCACACTATTCCTCTTAAACTGAAAGCCGGACACACGCAAAGGAATTAGATAATTTTTGTAACAATGAAGTCTTTAGTTGGATTCTAAACCTCAAAGCCGCATTTATTATCTTAGTCAATGCAACAACATAACCTCAACAGTGATTGAGGTAGTAATGCATATGAACCGTAATAACTTTACATTGATTAGACCGGAATTAATTTCGAACAGTCGGCATTGACACGTTTTCAACGCAGTAACTTTTCAGACGTACTGAGGTAAATTATATATATATATATATATATATATATCTTTATATATATATATATATATATATTTCTTGTGTGCGTGTATATGAGGCTGAACTCCTCCTAAACGGGTGGACCGATTTTAATAAAACTTTTTGTGTGTCTTCAGGTCGATCTGAAAATGGTTTTAGATTCACAATTCGGTCCATTTTAAATAGTTTATTTAATTAACTTTTTAATAATAAATTGTTGTTGATGTTGGAGTGTTTTACATTGGATCCGCCAGACTGCGCTACGAACGACACGTAATACAAAGTGATCTGATACTTAACAGCTGTGAATATTTTCAGCTGAAGTTCATCAAAGAGGCAGAAACATTTGTTCACATTTGAAATTTAGAAAGTTCATATTTTAAATTTGTAAAGTGCTTGATCAGTAGTGTAATGCAGATTGCAAAGATGAAGTTTCACCAATTGTTTTAAGTAAACATTATAATATTACAACATAGCTATAATGTTTTTCTATTTTTATTCCAGGTTTTCCCAACAGTTTGTGCTGCTATCAAATTTGTATGTTGTTTTGTAACATTCTGTAATTATTGTGTGAGTGCTAATTGTTATAATACATTAATAGAGATTGAAAATGTTTGAAGTGCATAAAAAACTATCGTTATTTATTAAAGTTATTAAACTCATTTTGCAAATTTATTGAAGTGAGTATATTGGTCGCATACCTCAAATAACCTAAGTAGCATACAAATCAAAAGGTTGTGTTTCTATGTGTGAATATTGTTTAACAGTTTTAGATAATCAAGTTTTAAACTAATCGGATTTAAAATAATTTGTTGTAATTTACATTTTTTTAATCTGCAGTCAGAATGGTCACATAAGTTCAAAATACAAATCACATGTGTGAATAACTACTTATTGTTAATAGTGTAGGAATTGGTTTTAAATTAAATTCTGTTGGCCAGTTCCGATATTATACTGTAATTTTAAAATACTAATTTTATAACAAGTATATTTTTTACATTTACAACTTAATTTATCGTAATGCTATTGAATGTACAATATTTTTTGTTAATCCCTTCAGGAGTGTACATAGACAAATTAGATGGTTTTCCGATAGGGTTGAAGTATAATAAGTGGCCTCCATCACAATCGAATTATTGATATTTCTGAATAGCCTATCCAAACTACTATCCGAATTGGATTATAGTTATTTAAAGGCTGAAGTATAATAAGCAGCCACCATCACAATCGAATTATTGATATTTCTGAATAGCCTATCCAAACTACTGAATTTCATTATAGGTATTTATTCGGTCAAATTTAATTAAATTTTTAATTATAAATTGTTGTTGATGTTGGAGTGTTTTATATTGGATCCGACAGACTGCGCTACGACACGTAATAAAAAGTGAACTGATACTTAACAGCTGTGAATATTTTCAGCTGAAGTTCACCAAAGAGGCAGAAACATTTGTTTACATTTAGATTACGTTATTATAACGTGCTTGATCAGTAGTCTAATGCAGATTGCAAAGTTAAATTTTCACCAATTGTTCTATGTAAACATTATAATATTACAACACAGCCATACGTTTAATCAATTATATCCTTGAAAGCATAGAGTAAGCATAAACATATAAAAATAACACCACTTCTTATTTCAATATATTCTGTACTTACTTTGGAGGATAGAGATTATCCAGATATAAAATTGGAAGTTTTAGCTTTTAACTGAAATTCTTAGTAAGTATTAAGTGTTGATCTTGGAAGAATGCGCTACGATCGCAGTTTCAAATGTTTCTCTATTTTAATTCCAAGTTTTCCCGACAGTTTGTGCTGCCATCAATGTGTGTGTGTTGTTTTGTAAGGTTCATGTTTCAAAAGTAAATACGGCAAATAACATTAAAATATAATATTATGAAGTTATAAAAAGTGTACTACGTGGCCGCTTTATAAGTTTCTAAAGGCCAGCCAACAGGAAAAGAAGAAAATAAAAAATAAAACATTGTGTAATTATTGTGTGTGTGCTAAAATTGTAATAGTACATTAATAGAGATTATTGGTTGCATTACCTCAAATAACCTAAGTAGCATAAAAATCAAAAGGTTGTGTTTCTATGTGTGAATAACTATTGTTAACATTTTAGATAATCAAGCTTTAAACTAATGGATTTAAAATAATTTGTTGTAATTTACATTTTTAATCTGCAGTCAAAATTGGTCAGATAAGTTCAAATTAAGTAGCATAAAAATCACATGTGTGAATAACTATTGTTAATAGTGTAGGAATTGGTTTTAAATTAAATTCTGTTGGCCAGTTCTGATACTATACTGTGATTTTAAATAACTATAATGAAATTCGGTAGATTAGATAGGCTAATCAGGAATATCAATAGAGGTTATCCAGATATAAAATTGGCAGTTTTTAGTAAAATACAATTTTAACTGAAATTCGTCAGTATTAAGTGTGCAGCGATTGATCAGTTAATTTTTTGTTTTTATATTGGTATGTTTTAAATTGGATCCAGCAGAATGCGCTACGATCGCAGTTTCAAATGTTTTTCTATTTTAATTCCAGGTTTTCCCGACAGTTTGTGCTGCTATCAAATTTGTGTGTTGTTTTGTATCATCGTGTAATTATTGTGTGAGTGCTAATTGTAAAATTAAATTAATAGAGAATTAAATGTGTCAATACCTATTGGTAATAATGTAGGAATTGGTTTTTAAATTAAATTCTGTTGGCCAGTTCTGATACTATACTGTAATTTTAAATAACTATAATGAAATTCAGAAGTTTAGATAGGCTAATAAGAAATATCAGTAATTCGATTGAGGTGGTGGCTGCTTATTATACTTCAGCCTTTAAATACTATAATTTGGATCGTCATTTTAGTAGTTTAGATAGGCTATTCAGATAAATCAATAATTTGATTGTGATGGTGGCCACTTATTGTACTTCAGACCTATAGGGAATACTTATTTAGTATATTAGATAAATTAAATTCTGTTGGCCAGTTTCGATACTACACTGTAATTAAAAAAATCTATAATGTAATTCAGTAGTTTTGATAGACTAATCAGAAATATTAATAAGTTGATTGTGATGGTGGCCGCTTATTATACTTCAGCCTTTAAATAACTATAATCTAATTCGGATCGTCATTTTAGTAGTTTAGATAGGCTATTCAGAAATATCAATAATTCGATTGAGATGGTGGCCGCTTATTATACTTCAGCCTTTAAACAACTATAATCTAATTTGGATCATCATTTTAGTAGTTTAGGTAGGCTATTCAGATAAATCAATACTTTTTTTGTGATGGTGGCCACTTATTGTACTTCAGACTTATAGGGAATACTTATTTAGTATATTAGATAAATTAAATTCTGTTGGCCAGTTCCGATACTGTACTGTAATTTTAAATAATTATAATGTAATTCGGTAGTTTAGATAGATTAATCAGAAATATCAATAATTCGATTGTGATGGTGGCCACTTATTTTACTTCAGACCTATAGGGAATACTTATTTAGTATTTTAGATACCGTAGTCTACGTTGTTATACATTTTTATCTAGAAGTTACTTAATTAAAATTACATATTTAATAAGTTACTCATATTCATTGTGTACTATTATAAAGAATTGTATTTTTACAGAAAAATGCCACGTCTTCGTGGAAGAGGACGAATAGTTATTCAATCATGTGATTTATATGCTACTTAATTTGAACTTATGTGACCAAACTGTTAACAATAGTTATTCACACATAGAAACACAACCTTTTGATTTGTATGCTACTTAGTTTATGCGACCAATATACTCACTTTGTTCAATAAATTTTCAAAATTAATTCAATTACTTCAATAAATAATTATAGTTTTTTTATGTACTTCAAACATCTTCAATCTCTATTAATGTAATATTACAATTAGCACTTACACAATAATTACACGATGTTACAAAACAACGCACATATTTGATAGCAGCAAAAAATGTTAGGAAAACCTGGAATTAAAATAGAAAACATTTGAAACTGTGATCGTAACGAATTCTGCTGGATACAATGTAAAACATTCCAAGATGGTCCACCCATTTAGGAGTTCAGCTCCATACACACGCACACAAGAAATATAAATATAAAGATAATGAAATTCGATAGTTTAGATAGGCTAATTAGAAATATATATAATTTGATTGCGATGTTGGCCGCTTATTATAATTCAGCCTTTAAATAACTATAATCTAATTCAGTTCGTCATTTTAGTAGTTTAGATAGGCTATTCGGAAATATCTATAATTCGATTGTGATGGTGGCCACTTATTACACTTCAGCCCTATACGGAATACTTATTTAGTATTTTAGATAAATTAAATTTTGTTGGCCAGTTTCGATACTATACTGTAATTTTAAATAACTATAATGAAACCAAATATACATAACTTTGGTTTCTATGGACATTATGGGATGGCATATTTACACTATTTGAAGGCACAAAACTTTGAGACTGGGCATTGCATGATTAAACAAATCGTTAGATTCCTGACTACAATTTGAGGAAACAAGCGGCTGCAATTAGGCCTTGACTCTAGCAATTGGAATCAAAAAGAAATATACCGGATACCAAATGCAATAAACTATGGAAGAAAATCATCAAGAGCACATCACGTCCATTTTTACTGATACAGATATGACATTATTAGGTGTATGAATATAGATATAATTTCTAAACTTCAAAAAGAAGTTGAATGATATAGCGAACATTGATTGGTAAGCAATGTTTCAACACATACAGTACTGTTTTAGGTTAACTAATTAAATTTTAATTAATAGAACCTATTCCTCTTGTTGATTATTCCACACATTATCTCGAAAGGTTTTAACTTAAATTGAAAATTTTTAACATAAATTTATTCTCATTAAAGAGTTAGGCACAGCTGAAAATAAGGATTAACGAAAATAATTACACTGTAACCTAAATTCTGTAGTGAAGATTAAAATAATTATGTGTTATATGAAATATTACGTCTACAACATGCGTATGTTGTATGCTTACATAAAATGTGGTTTTGTTTTGTCTAGTTGCATTATTTAATTTGGTACTTACTAATAGCTTTACTACAGGAAAAATACCAATCTAAATTTCAGAAATAGATTAAAATTAACTAAAGAAAATTAACATCATTATTTTTAATATTATTATTAAGTTACAGTTAGTTTTAATCTAGTTTTCTGGAGGAGAGAAAAAAGATAAATTTTAATATAATTAAATTATTAAGAGATTCCATAATAATTTAATAATAATCTTTTACACTATATAAAATGTAGTACTTTAAATACATACAAGGCAAAAATTACCTATATTCCAAACTGCAAGGAACCTATTTTAATATACACTGCGTCGGAGCAGTGTTATATACTGTCGGCTCCACTTTTCTTGGTAAAAGCCAAACTAACGACTGTCTGCGAGTTTGCGGAGAAGTAGTGTCGGAGCTTTATGGCTTTAATGTTTGTTTTAACTAAGTTATCGCCGTGTATTCATTACAATTGTGTAGATTTACGCTTAAGAGACACAGTAATATGAAAACTATTTATACTACCTAGATTATAAAGGAAGTCAGATTTTAAAGAAAAGTAACTTTTTCTAATATAAAAAATGTTAAAGAATTAGTGCTTTCAATATGCGTATGGTATTAATTTAAAACAGCTTTTCAAAAGTAACACATTTTACATATTGACTTATGTTCAGATTATGTTCTATACATTTTCGATTATAGTGTTAATACCTGATCCTCTAAATTACAAATAAAGTGTATTAAAATAAACTAATACCTCATGAACTATTGTACAGAAATAGTGGTATATAATTGACTAAATTTAATCGATATATACATATAACAGCGAATATGCTGTGCTTAATGTTTGTTTTCATTTTAAAATCATAAAAATTAATTAAGAATAAAACCTTTTCGTGGAATAAGACCGAGAAACAAAGCTCTAAACCTGCAAAGCTACAGATATTGTTTAGTGGACCATTTGTTACAGAATGACTGAGGGTATTTATTTTTTGGGGTTCAATTAAAGGTAGTGAAGAGCAATCTAGGATGGAGGTATAAGTATGTTGTATGTTAGTTGGTAATGCACTTTTTACTAACTTAAACATTTAACAGGAAAGGCTAAGAAAGATTCATAATGTTTCAATTTATATTAGAAATAACTGGCCTACTTCAATCAAAACAAATATACTTCTTTATACTAGAAAATACATAATACTTATAAATCTAAATCAATTTAAATATTAAGTCAATTGCATACTATAGTTATTTTATAAAATATATTAAAATTTGTTATTAGAGCAAGGAATCAACTACAAATATTTAGTCATGAGAAGGTGGAGGAATCAATATAAGACTCAACACAATGACGGAGCTACCATGTACTTAAAGTTATTATGTATACAAGACACGTTTATCAACAATGGAATTATATAAATTCACCAACGTTCAGCAAATAAAACATGGATGATATTTGGTGTTATTGCCGTTGGATTTGTAGGTGTCCATATCATTATTAATTTTTAGGCCAACGAGACTGATATTCTGCTATGAATATTATTACAAGATCTCAATTCCAATATCAATTCATGAAATTACAAGCGTTATATCTATGTATGCATTAGCAATATTTCAGTGGATTCCCAATAATGGATTCACAAATAATCCATTTAATTAGCAACTTCAATACTGCAAGTAATAACTTTGCTTCATTAATTCATACATACCTCTTATTATTTCATTAGTATTCCAGAAGTTTTGTTGTATACATAATTGGTTTACTTCTATATAATTGATGATTTACTATGTATGTGTTGACTCGAAAAATGCTAATAAACCAATTTTAAACATTAGGAACTTCATAATAGCTTTAACTACTATAAAAGAATGTTGAGTTTAAGAAGAGATAGTGAACTTATATTATTATCTAAATTTCAATGTATCATAAATCCTTCTTACTGAACGATTTATCGCTTAAACTAACACTTCCTAATTTCTTTAAATGTCAGTCAACATGACTTTCAAAATATTATATGATTTTCTATGAATTAATGTTTTCAAATTTATATTAATATAAAATTGTTATTTGTGCTCGCGAGTATTAAACATTTAAATGAAATTTTATTTTTTATTACACAACGAAGTAGGATAGCTATTAAAGAAAGTATATGCTTACTGGTATGAAAATACTTACTTAACTTTTTAAATTTCAAAAGGACAAGAAATAGCCAAGTATTTTTCGGGTTTAAAAACTTTTCATCACCAAGTTGATAATTACAGATAAAAAATAATGGCAGATGCCAAACTAAAAACATCCTTAAGGCTTTAAATGTAGAAAATTATGATGGTAACCTTTATTATAAGTGGATAAACTAAACTTGGAACAAAATAATAATACGAGATAATGAAAAGATTAGCTCTCAGAAGTAAAACTCTACAGAGTCAATGGTATACTAAGAATTTGATATTCCGTGATCTAATTTTGTATATAGAGTTAATTTGCCATATTACGAATACATATATACATTTTTATAAAGAGTTCGAATATATATATATATATATATATATATATATATATATATATATATATAATATATATATATATATATATATAAGTTTGTAGTAAACGCTCTTAACCGAAATATGTCATGAAAAAACAATATAGCCTATGCATTAATCAGGGTAAAAAGGCAAACTCATCTGGGGCATAAGAATGGAAGTGATTTTAAACAGTGGGAATAGGAGATTTGTTGACTAAAATCCGTGTAAGTAGAGATTCGCAGTCCTACCGTAAGGTATTTTTCTTCACATAAAAAGGGATTATCTTATAGAAAGTAAATTACAAGGACTGAAAGTATAGGCTACGCTTATTGACAAAAGATGGTTTCCGAGATATTGTTAAGTGTTTATTTTATTTATCAGGGCATTGGGGTAGGTAAACACAACAGTGGTGTTAGACCTAGAATTGAATATAACCTGATATATATATGATTGGTAGTTATGATAAGGAAAAACCATTATTTACACTACATATGACAAAAGACTTAATACAGTTAATACATTTAAACTTACTATGAAGCTGTAAACAGTTAATTTAACTCATTATTTTTTACCTTTTGCCATAGTATAATATAAAACGTGATATAGATAAACGATGTAAAATAATAATGTTCAATATTTATTCACATTTCAGTTATAGCCGATAATCCAGAGTAAATAAATTATCTCTGATTACCCAGTGACCAGACCATTTCCTGACTTAGGCGTGCCACAACGCTTTGGTATGATTTGTTTATTTTAACCTAGTTTGTAATGATGTATTAGGTTAGTTATTTAACTGAAGAAGAGATCAGATTGCAGATCTCGAAACGTAGTGTTACTGATTTCTTGTTTCACTGACGATGGCAAATGTCCGGAAAAATCCTGTTTAGTTCGGTATAAGGTTGTTTCCTTATTTGTTTCATCGTCTTCTAAGAGAATTTAGTTGTTCTTGTACTAAAATAGAATATTCGATGTTACATTAAATACTATTGACATATCTGTAAACAATAAAAATATTATTTATACTATCTAAACTATTTTATACTACATTTGATTGCTTTACATAAATAGAAATGTTCTAAACCTACATTGTATCATTTATAAGGATGCAGTACATATATAACGAGATGCTTTAATAATATGAGCAACAAACATATACTTTGATGGGTACCTGAAGATAAAAATAAAAACTTATACATATGTTGTAACAAATATATTAAAATGTTGTGAATACCAATTTAATAAACAGGTATCCGTTTTATATTACAAGACATATAAAACTTTTAATTTAAAAGAAATATAAATTATGGGCTGCATTCTCTTTTAGCTCAAAGATGTAAATACAAAATTTAAATTTCGAAATTGGCCCACCCAAATTTTGAGTATAAAACGAATAAATAGTTTTGTGGAACAGCCATTACTTTGAAGTGAATGTAACAACACATTGTTTTAAAACTTTACATGTGGTATTTTACTTTAAATTACTTTTCTTAGTTTATTAAGGTTTATTATAGTTTTGAAAAATATTGATATCTTTAAGAAACATTGAGTTATTTAAGCAATGTAATCTAAAAAGCAAATGCCATTATGCAGTGATTTATTATTATCGTATACAGGATAAGCAATGAATCTTAGCATAATTATAATATTAAACAATTAATAGAAACTTCTAGCATGGAAATTTGCACTATGGTCTGAGGATTCCCTGGTAAATAAAATGATGTTTCCTAAACATTTTTAAAAGTTTTAGTACTGTTTTATGAGACCGCATTTGTTCTAAGGTACAGTAACCGTTGTGCAACGTCTATATGGCGCAAAATCCTACCACGGACAGGATGTTGCTCCTGTAATTATAAACTAATTAATTAGTCAACAGCATTGAAATACTACTATTATTATTTTCTGTGTATTAAAAACATGTTTTATATAGGTATGACATGTTAATCTACAGTACTTCAATACTTTTTTTACAATGTTTAATTTGTAAACTTTTTACAAGAAGCTTAGAAAAAAGTATTCGTAAAAAATTAATTTATTGTATATGTATTCTTTAATATCATATTCTTATAATTGTTCGATGGCATATTATACGCAGACAATTATTCAGGAAATTATTCTGTTGACATGTTTATTATAGTTCTTACTTATTTACAACAATAAACGTATTTTAAACACTTATTCATAGAACTATAAACTTTTAAATAGCTAAGAGAGAGAGAGAAATAAAAACATTTCATAATGTAGTATAAAATTAAAAAACAAAATAAAATTAGAATTTCATGTTATTTTAATTTCCAAACAATTTTGTATAGCTGTGAAAACTTTCTCGTATACATCAGGTACAAAAGCTGTAACACGTCACTTTAGTCATAAGAATTACGTTACCTTACAACAAATAAGGACGTAAAGCCGAATTTTAAGTGTAAAATGCAAACCTAAATGATTTTATTATTATTTCATTAATAATTAATAACCATTAATTTACATAGAAAAAAATCAATACTTGTGATTTCATATAGAGTAAATGAGTCTAACCATTTTTAATTGTATAAACCCACAACTTACCTTTTCTTGACGCGACAGACGAAGTTTTCTTAAGAACTAGTTCCTATGGGTTAAAAGGGCTAAAATGTTTAAAAGAACTATATTCCCAGATAATAATTAACTAACTTCATATACTGTGACCATCCTATCCATCACAGTGCATTTCTAAAGTGTTATTACTCCCATCTATAACGGGAACCTTTCGAAATTAATTGACAACACATTTTCATTTTATATTTTATACCTTCTTAAAAACAATAAGATACATACACAAAGTCAAATTACAATGGGAAATTATGTTACTATTATTATTATTGCAACTTAGGTACTTTTTTTCAATAGTTTTAAATAACAATTGAATTAAGAAATATAATTAGATAAATACAATGAAAATTAACGAAGTATTATTATAATTATTTGCTTTGTATGAATTCAAAGTTTCGTTTTTATTCAATGTAACAATGCTGTAAATATTGAAACTCACAATAATAATATTCTTCAATCACAAATATGTTGACCAAAATTGTTTTAACTATAAATATAAGAACAATATACAAGTTTCGATTGTGTATAAATATTACATTAATTTAGTTTTAAACACTATTGCTATAATCTTTGTTAAAATGTACATATTTTTTACGGTTACAGGTTATAGTAGTTTTTATTCAAATATTGGTACAATAGATATAAATTGAAATATAACAACAAAACAACAAATAACAGGCCACAATCTTTATACATAACAAAATAAACCAGACATTGTGTTATTGCAAATAAAACAATTTAGTTATTAATAACACAGTTCGTCTTACTATTGCTTTTTTATATAGGTTTCATTACAACACCTCATGAAATTGATGGTTAATTACATAACCTTTTTCTTATGAAACATATTATACTTTTCTTCACACATCCCTCCATCGCAAAATAATCACCACTATTTTAACCGTCATTTTTTATAATACACATATTACATTGTATATGGATTTTGTATTAACATTGACACTACACAGAATAATACTTTATGTTTTATAATTGTTAATGTTTATTTTATGTGCCATATTTAAAATATTTTTAAAATGCTAAGTCAATAAAGAATATAAATTTAACTTATAAGCTTTCGCTTATTTATGTTGGTATCATATTTTTGTTATTTAAAAATATATCGAGAAAATAACTCTCCTTTTCAGTTCAAATGGACGATAAAGGAACGTTAAATATTATTAAATAGTTTAGGATAAGAATACTGTCATAAAAATATTTGTAAAACACATGTTTCAGTATTCTTTGCTAACGCTCCGCCAACAAAAAGCATTATTGGCTTTGAAATATTTTTATTAAATTTATCATAACTTGATGTAACTTACTAATAGCCCTTTTGGTCTATAGAAAAGCAAGTAATAAGTAAATATCCATAAAACATTACCATTGACCGAAACCAACCAATAATTACTTATGCCCACATGATTATGTATAATTATTTAAATCACTATAATATAATATAACATTACAATTTAGAAGTGCACTGTGATGGATATCTGACCATTTCATCGACTACACTCCGACCTTAACACCAAGTATGGTTTAGGTAAAATCTGCACTTGAACCTTAAATTATTATTTGGTAACTAAAAGTATTAGCCAGGATCCTTATTTATTATACAACTGAAGCGTTTCAAAAATATATTCTAAAAACTTCAACCTAATATCAACATTTTTATAAATATTAAAATCAATATAATACCCAGATTTACGGAAAACTTGGTTTACCGTAATGAACCCTATTTACTATCCATCATATTTCAGTTTTAATTTTTTGATTATAACAAACAGACTTAAAGGATTGTATATTTTAGTTCAGTTTAAAAATACTAGTGTAATTTTTATTAGGTGTTTATGGAGCTTACGCTAAACATATTTTCTATGTTTTCTGACCTATGCATGTTACAGCTCTTTTGGGCAGACTCTTAATTTATTCCTACATTATAGTTTAATTTGTGCATAGGTATTCCTGTCAAAAAATTAATATTGCAAAAGTGATACTCAAAGTTACTGATGATTTGTGTTACCACAATATGTCAGTTTTTTCTAAAATATCGGCTTCACTTATAACATAGTAGAGACATTCCACATAAAATTGATGTACCAGATCTTGCTGAGTAGGCATACAAAAAAAACAAGATACTTTTTAACACGATAGTAAATAACAAGTACTGAATTGTTACTTATTTCGTTTATACGTTTGTTCATACCATATTTTCACTAGCTATCAAGTTACCCATAAGACCAAGGTAAGTAAAATGTCATGAAGTGACATGCACCATTACTTTATGATAAATAATATAAATCAAGCTGCTGCGAAATTTAAATTAATTTAAATTAATTTTAGATTAATTCTCAAGAAGTCATTCCAATTACACGAGTAATAGGTTTTGCAAACGCTCAGCCAAATAGTCAGATTTTATAACCGAGTCAACATATAATAGCATAGCCTTTGATCTCAGATCGTTGAAATGGGGTTACGGAAGTATAGTTAACTGATATGAAGTAACTTCATACAGGTATAGGCGTAATAAAGTTAACCATGATTTTTACACCGTCACAAACATATGAATCTAATTTTCATAACCAAGCTCCACTATACCTCGGCTCATATGCTAGTACTAAATTTCCTTCAGCAATTCCTATTTTGTTCTTTCATTTAGCATGAATTTTCATATAAAATAGTGTACTTTTAAAACGTTGTTCCGGTTTGTAATGACCTGGCTTCAATCGTTTACGTAACTGTTATTCTGCATGTATTAGAAAATAAAATATTCTTTACGGTAAAGTTGGGAGAACTAGGTGTATTTCATAACAATTAAAATATAAATCATATATTTTCTTACATTTATTTGTACTAATATCTCAAAGCAGATTAAGATAAAAAAGTCTAATAAATTTTATGCATACTACAGAACAATTTTGACCAGTATATAAGTTAGAATTGTAGCAGCTACAGTTTCTGATAAAAACCAATAGCATTTATAGCGATAAATGTTGCCTGCCCTGACAACTCAATCAAAAAAATATATACATATAAATGTTTCAGAAACCTAATATTGATCAGAAACTGTTTTCTTTCAGCCCTTAAAATATACTTCCGGTCTCAGATGTTTTAGTGGCATATGTTGTGTTTGTTGGCATATTTATAAATATATTTACTACTGACTGAACAATTACTAAGGTCACACGGTGTTTAATCTTGTAGTTCAATTCACTTAATGTGTGTTTTATTTACGGTTCCCTAAGTGAATTCGAAAATATATCAGTGAAATGACTAATTCGGTATAACAGCATCTACTTACGTACCTTGTGTTCTGCTTCCGGTATAAGAGGAAGAGTGGATGGTATTAAAAAACTGTATTGAATGTCAAACTGTATAAAATAAGTTTTGAGTGGTAAAGAATACAGTTTTTTATTGTAGCTTTATCTGTGAAACAAACGGTTACTGAGGAATGTGTTAGGCCATCTACCTGTTTTTCCTTAATCTACAGAATAAATTACAGAAACCATGTCAAGGGAGCCACCAGTTTCTAGTAACTTACGTCTAACATTCACAGTGTTGTTTAAGTTGAGGTTTATAGCATCGTTTAAATAGTATTTATAATATTCTAGTGCAATAAATTGTTAAAAATTCGTCACTGATGCATTGTGTTGGAAACTTTAGATAGTAATATCACCAATAATTGAAATAATGTTTGAGCACTGTACAATCATAAGCTCCTAAGATTTAAATGTAAACTGGTGTTTCTTCATCTTTAGCAATCTTCAGCTGATAGCACGAACAGCTTATTATAAATATTAAGTTTAGCTACAGTTAACCTTCCTCTTTTTTGCAGGAACTGAAATCTTGTGTCATGTGTAATATATGTCATTAAATATAAAAATATTTAAAATCTAGTCTAATAGGAATTCTCATTGTCTCATTATTAGCACGGTGCACTGCGGTCTCTCTGACACGATCTCTAAGCGCGGTGGAGCAACTGGTATTTCCACACATATCGTAGCTATGGTGGGAAGGGTTGATTTAATTTGAATGTTTAGTTCAGCTCCAGTTAAACTTCCTCTGAGTGCAGTACCTGGAATCTCTCGGTCCTAGACTTAATCATGGAATCTGGAGTTAAGTTTACCTAATGGGATTCAAAATAGTTTTGTGACGAACAAGCTCAAAACCCAACTCCTTAAATCTGTTCCAAGTTGGAGAAACATATACTATAGAGTTCAATAATATATGTGTATTCTAGGTAATTAGCTATTCTCATTGTCGCTTCATGTGCTTCATTGAGCACCTCCGACAGACTTTATAACATATTTGCGAGGAAGAATTAATCGACTTGGTCTAGCCCTTCTCAATATTTGTGCTTAGCAACACATTTAGCAAATAAATTTCATCCATCGAAACAAAAAACACTATGGAAACAAACAATAAGTAAGTTTAATGGGCAGAATAATCCTCATATTCACCCTTTTAAGTTTATGGTTTGCTTCTCTCATCACTAGAAACTTATTTTAAATACGTATAAAATTTAAAGAAATATATTGGCAAGTAAAAGAAATAAAAGTGATTATTAATCTGAATTATTATCATTAGCAATGCCATTCACGTAAATAGTCGACTCATAACGCTGGAAAACTTCGATGGTAACTGGGTTAAATGAAACTACATGACATACCTGTATTTGCCAAGTCATACCATTTCTCTCTCATTTCTAAAAATCTTTGCCAAGGTCTCACAATTCCTTTCATAACAGTCGTTAATTTTACTATTGTAAAATTACTGGCAGGAATATTTGTGATTACATATCACTGCAAATTTTATGAAACAATTAATTAAATACTTTAATCGTTGATAATTATTGTGGCTATATACAGGGTGTATATTATGTCTGGAAACACCCAAATATATCCTTTAATAATTTAAATATAAATTTGAAACCTCTTACAATCGTGATAGAGATTGGGCATCTACTTTTTGGAACAATGTTTTGTTATGTCACACCAACGGGGGACGTCCTGCCGAGGGTATCGTGAATATTCTTAATGGAAGCCTATACCTTGTGATACATAATTTTAAAGGTAATAGCTTACTGAATTGAATGCCACAAACCGCATCTCAAAAGGAATTATTCTATCAGAAAATAGAGCATTTTTAGTATTGAAAATTTTACTGATGTTCAACAATGTAATTTTAACATGGTTCTTGCCACAAAATGTGTTACACTAATTTTTTAGCATTTTTTAAATGTTCAATTAAAATAAAATAAACAATTTATTTTTAAGCTGGTTTCATTAGTACACATTTACCAGTTTTTATTACAATGAATAAAACTTATGAGTCACTTTCTCTGATTACTTATGAATCTGTTCTTGGTGTTTTCCAGTCAGCAGGAAGGTTTAAAGAGACAAAGGTCACTAGCCTATGAGAAACATTATTGGGTTATTAATCATCTGGTCTACAGGTTTCAGTTTGTTGAGCATGGAGCTTTCACTAGACAGGTCTAAGCTTGGGAATTACAAATGGACAAAGGTCATATCATTCCTGTCGAGTTAATCAGTGTCTCTGAAGCATTGCTGTCAACAAGTTATCTAATTACAGTAGTTCAGTTTTTATTTGGCATTTTAATGGAATTGTCTGAAAGAGAACGAATTACTCTGTTGATGATGCGAGGATATGGCGATCGTCAAAGATCTTATCGGGAAGTTTGTAATTTGTTTAATGACACTTTCCCAGAAAGGAATCCCATAAGTGTTTCAACAATATCAAAAACTATTGAGCGTTTTGAAATGACAGGGAGTGTACGTAATCGGCCAAAGTCGGGTAGGATACAATCTGCAACAGATGAAGAACATGCACTAGATGTTTTGCAAACATTTATTGAAGACCCACGTACATCGCTCAGAAAAGCTGCACAGCAACATGATATGCACCCTATGTCTGTGAGTAAGATTTTGAAAATTAATAAATACAAACCATTTAAAGTTCATTTAGTCCAACAGTTAAGTGAGGATGATTACGACAGAAGAGTTGAGTTTTGTGAACTTGTGATACGCAAATGTGATGACAATAGAGATTTTCTGACCAACATACTATTTTCTGATGAGGCAACTTTTTTCCTAAATGGCAATGTTAACAGGCACAATTGCCGTTACTGGGCTAGTGAAAACCCACATTGGATTACTGAGTCCCATTCACAGCAACCACAAAAACTGAACGTATGGTGTGGAATTTTAGGTAACAAAATTGTTGGACCCTTTTTCATCAATGGAAATTTAAATGCCGAACTTTACTACAATATGCTCCAAAATGAAATAATCCCAGCTATTCAAATTGCATCAGGAGAATACTTTGATAATGTATGGTTTCAGCAGGATGGTGCTCCACCCCATTATGGGAGACAGGTAAGAGAGTATTTGGATTTAAGGTTTCCTCATAAATGGATTGGCCGAAGAGGAGAAATCGAATGGCCTCCAAGATCTCCAGATTTGTCACCAATCGATTATTTCCTATGGGGTCATTTAAAATCCAATGTTTATAGAAGAAAGCCTCATAATTTGGAAGACCTAAGAAACAGGATTATAGAGGAGATTGCTTTGATAACTGAAGAAATGTTAGGCAACTCTGGCGAATCATTTTACACAAGATTGGCTCATTGTCAAACCGTAGAAGGAACACAGTTCGAACAATTGCTTTGACACCAAATGCAGGTAAAACGTTTGTTGTAAGACTTTTCTAACAGCATACATTATTTTTTATTTGTAATAAGAAATCAATAACATAAGTATTTCCATAATTGTACTGTAATAAAAACTGGCAAATTTGTGCTAATAGAACCAGCTTAAAATGAAATTTTTGTTTTATTTAATTGAACATTTAAAAAAATGCTAAAAAATTAGTGTAACACATTTTGTGGCAAGAACCATGTTAAAATTACATTGTTGAACATCGGTAAATTTTTCAATACTAAAAATGCTCTATTTTCTGATAGAATAATTCCTTTGAGATGCGGTTTGTGGCATTCAATTCAGTAAGCTATTACCTTTAAAATTATGTATCACAAGGTATAGGCTTCCATTAAGAATATTCACGATACCCTCGGCAGGACGTCCCCCGTTGGTGTGACATAACAAAACATTGTTCCAAAAAGTAGATGCCCAATCTCTATCACGATTGTAAGAGGTTTCAAATTTATATTTAAATTATTAAAGGATATATTTGGGTGTTTCCAGACATAATATACACCCTGTATATATAGCAGCAATAGTTATCAGCGATGAAATATATATATATATATATATATATATATATATATATATATATGTATAGTGTATAATTATTATAATAATTTGAAAGGAATTATTTGTTTTATAACAATAATATATTACTTGTTACATAATCTAAAAAAATTACGATTTATATTGTGTTACCGCATATATATATATATATATATATATATATATATATATATATATATATATATATATATGATTTTTCATTAATATTCAACATTGTTCTTGTTCATCACAAGAGTTTCCTGAAATTCGTTGCTGCTCATCCGTTAAGTTAAATCAAGGGAATATTAAAACGCGGTAAAAAAACTCAAACGGGATATTGGATAAATACATTGATAAATATTTTTTAAACCTTTTCGTAGTTATAACATAAACATTGAAACAATGAGTAAAAAATTATTATTTAGATTAACATTACCTGAAATTTAAATTACGTTTACTTCATGTTTATCTATAATAAAAATATCATATTATTAATACTGATTACAATTTCACTAGAGTTTTTTATAGTTATTTGCAAACTTTAATCAAAATAAAGTTACCAATTTATAGTAATCTCATTCGTTTTCAGAAATAAACAGAATTTAAATTGTCAACATCTTCGGTAAAGTTGTTTTTTTTTTTGTATAAAAAGCTACATGAGAAATATAAAAAAATATTAAAATGAGTCGTAAAAACACAACAAATCTAACGGTGGATATTAAGAAGATTTAGTTTGTAATCAAACATAATACACATAAATTAAATTTTTATATTATCTTAAATTACTTTTGTTTAGCTGTATGAGGCCTAAAAACTAACTATATAACAAGTAACTCAATATTTATAGTACTTTTAAATTAATCAAAGAACGTAGTAAATTATGCAATACCATTTTCTAACACAGACAATGTTATAAGTATAAATATTAGACCAATAAAAATAAAATATACTAAGCTTAAGTAGGTTATGTATTTGGAACTAGTCCGTAGTAGTTTTTAACCACAATAACATTACACAAGAACACACAGTGCGTTTTGTAAGACGTTTCTATAAAGTTATATGAAAGATTTAAAATATCAATCCATTATATGTGATGAGGTACGGACAACACCATGGAAATTATTCATTCTGACAGAAAAAAGAGAAATTAACAAGTGTGCTGTGAGACTTTCTGCTGTAATTTTCCGCCATACCTTATGGATGGGCATGGATGGATCATATAACTCTTTTTTTTGCATGTAGAGATAATTTTGTTACATTATTTTTTTACAGGAGGTGTAATAGCTAGAGTGAGAGTCACTAATGTGTAATCAAGGATAAACAGCGTATGCTGATATTATGGGGATGCAAAAAAATTATAGACCTAGTATATACAAGGTGTTTGAAAAGTATGGGTACGGCTTAATATTTTACAGACCATAGCAGATAACATCCTTAAACTTTGCACAGTGTCATATGGCTATGTAAACTATTTTTCCTTGCTATTACCATGATATACCAACCATGGGGGACGGCCCACAGAGGAAAACATGGAAATCTTAAATAAAAGCATGGGTCGAGTGATACCTCATTTGAAAGAGCTCACTTATTAGAGTTAAATGCCGCAAACCGCATATCAAAAGGTTTATCCAATCAGAAATGGCGGGTTGTTTTAGGTACAGATTGTGAAGTACATTATGCGCTGCCATTTCTAGCTGGATCGTCGTATTCTGATGCGGTAGGCGACCTTTCACTCTACTAACCAATGTGTTTTTAACTGACTTTTTTTTAATTAGCAAGTTATGTCATAAATTTATAACCAATAAAAATAACTAAAATGAATTCGTCGTCTTTATGTTTATGAATTAATTAAGTTCTACCATTGTTCTTTTTTGGTGAAATAGTTTAACTTTTTTTTACTTAATTTTTTAATTAAATTCTTTTGCTATTTTTTATAAATACTAATCAGTGAAACCATTATATTTATATGAAACACTACATTTGTACGTATATGTGTTTCCATTCCGATTTATATAATATGCTCATTTATGTAACTCGCTTGCAGGCGACGCTGCAAAAGGTAAACGATTTTAAAGCATCAGCACACTATAAACTACAAATACGAGATAGTTACGTCAATTGAGTAGCCAAACACTGTTTGACCACTTATTATGTATATTCCTATTTAAGATACATTTCTGGTTGAACTTGAAGGTGGAGTCTTAGACCACTTTATATTAAACTATTTCTACATGTACAATGGCTAGAAACATATCCAGATATTTTCTTTATCGTGGCCACAAGGCAAACTCTACATTGGAATTGGTAATACAATTCACATCAACATTCACCGGCAAAGCTTACGAAATGTGTGCGAAGCCGCGGGAAACAAGTAGTAGAGAATAAGATTACACTGTGTAAAGTAACATTAGTAATAGAGCAGTGCGTTCTTGCAACACATAGCAGAAGTTGGTTGTTTATGTTTATGATTACCATTCTTTTTTTTACTGATTACGGATATTTATGTTACGAAACCAATTACCTTTGCAGTATAAAATAATCCAAGTACCTATAGTCCAATCAGTTATAAAATTATATTTTGAATAGAGAAAGAGAGAGAGAGAGAGAACGAATCCAAAAAGATGGTTTATTTTCTTGGATGCTTGTAAATATAATAGAAGGAAACCGGGCATATTCTGTATCATTATTGGGAACAAAACGAATGTACTTAATAGTACAGCTTGCACACCGGGAGTACATGTTTACATTATTTTCCTATATTGTAGATTCAACGTTTATTTTAATGCCACTATTACAATGTAGGTAAACTTGTCTTACTTTACCTGCCTAGATTCTCACAAATTATAGTCTAAACATAGAGAGCACGAACTAAATTTGGAAAACGTGACTAATTGCTGTCGTTCAGTCTATAGACATTTTACAGTTGTCAATGTAAGAAGTTCCTTTTGATCCAAAGTTGTGTCAAATACTAATCTGGTGTCAACTACCAATCAGCTGTCTACTACTAATCAGGTGTCAACTACAGGTGACATGATCATATGGTACACCTGCTATGTTATCTATCGAAATCATGTCAATAGAACCTTGTCTTACAAGTAAATGTCGAACTATTTTCACCTATAGTAAGTTAATTCTTAAAAATATGATTACTTTTCATTTTTCAGTAACTATTGAAACCGAGAAATGCATGACTAATTAAAAAAAAAAACTATTTTCACACAGTGGTATTAAATTACCATAGTTATATTAGAATACCAATTACCACTGTGATACAGGACAGAATTAGAAACAGTAATCAGTATTTAATTATAAATAACTTATCCGCGATTAAACATTTTACATGCCCTTTTATATACCATAAAGTGATTTCAGGACCAAATTAAAAAATAAATCTTAATAAAAAACGAATTTTTAATTGTGTTAGTTAATTGTGAAGTAGAAAAGGGCAGCTGCCAGATCAGATGATGTATAATGTGTAAACCCTTTATTTCTGTATGTAATACATTTTTTGTTTGCGCAATAACCTGTGATACTTGAACTGCGTTGAAACTTGACTTTGTTACATCAGTGGAAAATTTAAGTAAATCTTCGTAAGGTTTGTAAAATGTCTGAAAAATCCATAATATTTTTAAACCATAAATGACAAGATCTTAAAACTTATAATAATATTAAAATGCTTTCCCAAAAAATGTTGTATATAATAAGATTTTTTCACACGCCTATATTTCGGGGAAGGTAAATTAAATCTTAAATTTAAGCCTATATAAATGTTGAGTGTTTAAATAATATCAGTATTTGATATTTAAAAAGCCACAAATTTATTTAGCATTAACTTTTCTGAAATCACTCAGAACATAGATCGCCTGAAGTATTAAAATTACTGGCATTGCTTATGTTTTACAGTAAATGAGCAACAATTTCTATAACTATTTAAAATAGAAAAGAGGAATACTTATTCCCTGGTAAAACCACGTCAGGTGTATTATGAAAGAGCACGTTGATAATTTTTAGCGTTTCCCGTATTAATAAAAATGCATATACATTAGTCAAAAAAGTGTAAATTGGTAAAATGTTACTAAAACCTACCATATTCCATTTCAGATAAGGAACTTTCGGTGCCATAGTAACGAATATGTTGTCATAAACAACAATGTATGTGGTGTTTTTTCAGACGTGTCTACGACTACTTTAAGTAGTCGAAAAGTGACTACTTTAAGCCATTGCATTTTACTTCAGGTCAAGAGTACTATTGCCAGTAGTCTGATTAGGGCATAGTACACATTTTTAGGACATAATGATGTTGAACAAAAAAACATTTCTTCAATCATCGTATGATATGCAATGCAACGTTGCAAAAAGTTTATAATACTTGTTATTGTTTCTAAAGAAAACTGTCAATACCTCTAATAGAATAGAATAGAATATAACGTCTAATTACTTGAAAATGAATTGGGAAAATGGACTATTTTCCAGTGACCTTCACTTATCACAGGAGCGTAAGGAGTAACTTTTAAAAAGAATATACCTTAATACATGATGTCTTTGTTGTTAAATTTAAATTTCTGAAAAACTGTTGGTATTGTTGGTAAGAAATTTATCTTATTTTCTTTCATGTTTCATATGAAAAACATACTTCAAGTGAAATCAACAGTTAACACTAAAGGCATAAATATTTCATCTCCCCGTTACATTATCCCAAACTTTTGCATGTTTATTTTTATTGTTTATTTACAAAGGCATAATAGAGTACAAATATTTTAAACATAAGAGTGTCTGCTAACTAATTTTTAACGACAGATATAGAAAATTAAAATAATTATAAATGAGAAACAATTCCTGAATCACCTAGTTAGATCCAGATGACGATTTGGCTAGTTAAAACTTTGGTACTTTATCACTATTAATTAAAAAGGAGGTGCTCTATCACAATGACTAAGTGAGATACGGCCCATTATCCATATAGCGATTTTTGTAAATTTCACCCCCTTCCACTAAGTTGTCTACCACTCTAGAAGGAGTAGACATGATTTTTACACTCAATGGTGACCAATTTACTAATATTAAAAGTTTATATTCCCTATCTTTTAAGTTCATACTGAACATAAGTGGCCTCTTTGCTATTAATTTGTTGATATTGCAATTATAGTCAGATTTCGAAGTGTAGCGCTGCTGATAGTGTAATTGGAGGATTTTGAAGCTAGCCCTGCAACCCAACATGACTCTACATTATTTGGGAAGACGATAGTTTTTTTTTTCTTATGACATTGTGAGTAGCAAGAAGACAAGACATTCGCAAGCGATGGTCAAGGCGCAGCCTTAGCCTCAGATTTTTAACTTAAAGAAACCAATCTTCTCGACCACAGCAATCCTTTTCCTTTGAATAAATTATATCAAAATGTAACAATTAAAATAAAAAGTAATGTATAGTATATTGAAGCTATCACATCGTATATACAATGTTTATCCGGTATTCTAATATTAAACATATGTTTTTATCGTGTACTCTTACTATCTATATTTTGATAAACGATGTTGTAAACATAGACAGCATGGAATATAAAGGAAAGATCTAGTAATATCCTATTTTTTTCGTAAAATCAATAGTTTTGCAGTTGATAATATAACAAGTTCACTTTGATCCAAAGTAGTGTGCATTAATCTCGTTATTTGATGAAATAATCAACTTTCAACAACAGTTGCAAAAGTTATTATCGAAAATGTCTCAAATTAACCTTGTCGAACTAGGAACTGGTAATCTTTTCTTCTATACTAAGATATTTCGTGTTACTATTAATAATTTTCCTGTATCCATTTGTATTGAAACGGACAATCGCTTAAAATGAATAGGATTAATTCATGTGACGAAGTGGTATCTATTTACCGAAGTAATAGTTAGATATTACAAACAATTTAATGATAAACGTATGATGGAAGTAGTAGGAGTAGTAAGTAATTTGATATGGATAAATATGTGGCAATTCAACTTTTAAAAAACCTTCCCACATATTTATTGTGTTTATAACATAAGTAGTAAATATTAATCTGTAACAAAACACTCTGCACTCAAGCTAAAACTAATTGCATTAAATGCATAAAAACTAGACATTTTTCAGGTCAACCACTGTCATACAAAGTGTGTATACAGTGTATCTCTGTATGTGATGAATTAATTGTTTGTGCAATAAGAGTGCAATATAGAAGTTAAATATAAACTAATTAACGTTTCTACTTTGGCAGCTAATAAATCCAATTCATATTATATAAGTAGATATGAATATGGCAAACCGTCATTCAACGTAAAATCCTGTTCAATGTAGCCAAAATGAATGTACCGGGCACATTCACCCGGCCAGTGAGAGATCAAGGTTCGAGAACCGACGGAGCAAGTACTTGTTGATTCAATGTTTATTGAAATTATATGTGTGAGTATATACGTACAATGCAATATTTTTTAGTTAGAGCTTATTTATTGATATTTAGAAACATATATACTAATAAATAGAAAATATTACAATAACTGATTAAAAGAGTAGAAATATTTTTATACTTTGAGTCAACACAGAAAGAACGAATAAATCTTGTGGGGTTTGAAAGAGTGTTGCAATATTATTAGAAACCGTGAAGATATTGATGATTCTTTTTAATGTTTTCTATGAAATGGATTTCTCTATTCTCTACAACGTTTTAGAAGTATGTCGCATTGATTTTTTTATATTTCTTTTATATTGGCTGTCAATATTTTGTTCTTCTTGTAGCACAAATCCAACGTAACGTTACAAATTGTAAAATGTGTAAAAGAATTTTATGTAATTGATTTTAACGTCAAAACAATTTGGACGACCTGGATCCTTATAAAAGGTTGGCCAATTACCGATCGGAATTGGGCCCGTACTTCTGACGGAAAAATAAAAACATTCCCTTTAGATAGTACCCAAATTCAACTCAGACATCCTGAGTGCTTGTAAAAATTATATTTAAATTTAATATTACTAATAGCGTATTTATGATAATCTATCCTAAACCTACTTATATAACACAAAACCCACTAGTAAAAAGGGACAGACTGGCCAATTTCTCACCAACATCTACTCCTTTCACGAGGCATATAAGAATAGATCGTTATAACACATGCAATTATTTAATAAAGTAAAATAAAGTCTGTTATTTATATTAATCTACTTTTGATATGCCTCCGGTACAAAAACATCATTTCCATACATAGAAATTAAGAAATAAAATAGAATAAAAAATATTAAAAACGGCTTATTTCAATACTATATATGTATGTACATTTTAAAATATTAAAAAAATTACAATCATATAAATTGTATTACTGAACCTTATAGGCAGGTAAACATCAAGAAACAACGTGTCTAATTTATAAAAGTATCGAAACCTGTTTATAAATCGTATTATTGCACGTTATTGACGTAATCAAATACAATTACTACTAGGCAAAATATTGTAGTTTCGATAAAATCGAAAATCAGTTGAAATAACTGAGTAAACAGTAAGATGCCATTGATATCCACTTTAATTCCACGAACAAAACTTAACAGAAACCAAATATTATCTTCTCAAATAACTATTGTTCTCTGCTGAATCCTCCACTTTGGCTTTGTCAGCATATTGAACTTTGATTTGCATGTCAATGTGATTGTACTGTTCACCATAATTTGTATAGAGTCTATTATTACCTTGTAAATCCCTTTCATGCTCTTAGATACATATGCTATACACCTGTACTTTAACATCTCAATACGCAGTTACGCTTCTCAACGGCAGCTTACTACGGTTCTACATTATTAAATTTACTACAACAGTACTTAATATTAAAGTACGAATAAATATTACGGGTTGCGGGTTATTCTGGATATAATTTTTTTAATTGTAAAAAATTATTTATAGGTTTATTTAGGTGATAGAAATTAAGTGTAGAATGTATTGAAATGAAAAACTCTGAGTTTAAAAGCCATAAGGACATCTAAAGTTGAAACTGTGCAATTTCTTCAGCGTAGTACGATTATAAATGTTAACTATTAATAATGCGATCAATACGCATGGAATTCTTTTCTACAATTAAAAAAGTGCTTAAACGGTAAAGTAAAACAAGTAAAAATGTGTACCTAAAACTTTTAATACAGAACATAAATATAATAGAATTGGATTTTGAATGTGTCACACCTTAGAAAATTATAGACATTAATACACACCCATTTGCTCTAAGTTTAGCCAATAAAATGCTCCAAAAAGGTTTTAATTTTGGAGGTAGGAATTCTCTTTCTGAAAGTAAAATTGTTCACATGGATTTCGTAATACTAATTTGTGTAGTTTTAAAGGTGCATTTTAAAACGATCTTGTACATATGGTTACATAAGAATGTTTGCCAACAATGTTTAGTGTAGATATAACTCGTTTCATTTAATGTTTCACGTGAAAATTTATTTGTCACTGATAAATGCATAAATCAATTAAAGTTAACAGTTGCAGCTCGCAGGGTTATGGTTGGTAAGAATAATTACATTTCTTGATATATATCACTCCTGCGACGTGTGTAACATACTACCTGACAAGCACAAAACAATATCATATAAATAAATACGTAAATGACCTGTTAGTAATTCTAGTCAACAAAACAAATTACTTAACTCAGACATGTAATTTACGTGTAGACTTCTTCCTTTAACTAATTTATATTATTTATGTAATCTGCAAAAGCAATACAACGCTGCTATTTATCAATGTTACTTACAAATGTAATAAGTATCATACTTAGCTATTAAAATTTAATACACTCCATAACCAACATTAAATACCTTAGTAATTCCATATTGTAATATTAAAAATTACGTGATTTTAGTGTGTTCAATACAACCAATAAAACAATATCTGTAAAATGAAACGTTTTGAATTAAAATACAGTACATTTCGTAAGTAAATTTGCATTATTCATATAGTATGGGTATTATAAATCAAAGCACCCAGCAAATTTACTTCAAGCTATCCTGTTTTACGTTAGAAACACTTGCATTGTAAGTTATAGCCTCTGTATTGGTTTTTTCGTAACAACCTTCGTAACATCAAGAAGGACATAACTTCCCTGGTAAGAAACACATTCTCTTTCCCAAATATAAGAAACTTCTATAAATAACCGTGAAATCATGTAGTGGCCAAAGGAAACAGGATTTAACACTACGTTTCGAGATCTACAAACTGATCTCTTCTTCAGGTAAATAACTAACCTAACACATAATTACAAAGTAGGTTAAAATAAAAATAATTAACCAACCACCTACGTCTGTGTTGGTGCAGTTGTTGCCTAACGAATGCAGACGTAATGTGACCTCTATTCTGTAGATCAGTTTTAATAATTAGTGTTGTGTTTAGTATTTCTAATGTTCTATTAAGTGCTCCGCCGGGACTCGAACCCGGATCCCTCACTTGCCGGGTGAATGTGCTACCATTACACCACAGAGCACTCACTTATATATAAATTGGAGGCAACCAGCCAATCCAAAGTGTTGCTACTATAATTAATTCGGATCAGAAATACTCATATTTTGTGAACATAAAATTAAAGATATTTGTTTTTTTGATAACATCTGTAGCTCTTTACTATGAACACTCAGGTATCATATATCTAAAATATATTTAATTTAATTTAAAATCTTCATATAGCCCCAAGGAATATTACATAATACAGTGCGTTCTAGTAAATTCTATGTGCTTCTAATTTAAGGTGCCGTTATACTGGCATGCAATAGGTAAGTTTTTATTGTCATTGCCAGAGGCACAAGACCAAATATCATGGATTTGTTGAGCAGAACATGGTGAAAACTCTTTCACTTTCTTACTTCAGTGCCTCAAAACATTTGAGTATAAAACGGATCTGGGTAAATGGAATATCTTTAACTGCCTATTACATATTTCGAGATTGATAAAATTCATTAGAAAAGAATACGTAAAAATGGTATTTCCGTTTTCATTATGATATTGCGTGAGACATATAACTACTAGTATCTTCTTACACTACATCAATGAACAAAATATACAGCGTCTTCGCTTTTTAAATAAGCCTATATAAATATCGCATACAACACTGTACTGAATAATATTAACTGGATAACGGATTTGAATACTCAGAAAAACTATTAATCACTCAGATAGCTATAAATTTGACATTTTTGGTATATATTTTTAGTATTCTCACTGCATACATAATATCAAAACTAAAAAAAGGAAGGGTTTCCTTTATTCAGTAATTCATATGTAGATTTGTCACAAGTATAGTAAAGTAACTACGGCCAGGCAGATATTGAAATTTCAGCGTATGCTGTCCCATATTTCTGTCCTTATTGTGTTTGTATGTTGCGTTGTATGAAGAATGCATGTGGCACAGACTCACCATCAGTAATTCTGCGGTACTTGTTACTATTATAACCTGACAATTAATTTCAATTTAGAGACAGCTCAAACTCGAATGACACATAAAAATATGCTGACAATTGTTATCTTCTTAATAATTGCACTGTTTAGTTATCGTCTGGGGTACATATCCAAGAAATTCTTTACTCTATATACATTCATTCTGATTACTATTATGTCAAATTTCAAGGTCATTTGGTTATTCTTAGATTCTGTTGATTAAAATTACCGGGCATAGGATAACTCCAACTGCAGGTAACTGTAATGGCATGACTACAAGATATTTAACTGTAAATTTCACCTCGCCGTTGATTTGCCTTGTAATATAAAACTTATAATACAAAATTTGTATACCTTTACGTATTAATTATTGCATCCTTAAGTTTATAATTGGATGTACTATCACTATATTCGTTAAAAACTAGTGTTATCTGACCGATAGACTAGAAAATTTTTAATAATCATAATTTATCCACATGTAAAATTGATTTCAACTATGGTGCATGTTACTTCAGTGACTTAGTCTGAGCGTCGGTAGAGCTAAATGAAACCGATAGCAGCGAAATATCCAAGATGAAATCTGTTTAAAATGACAATGAGTAAAATTACGCTTGTAAAGCACTCTTAAAATACTAAATTTAACAAAATGATTCTTACCATCTCATCGGAATCCCACCCACGGCTCTTTACATTATAGGGCTTCTTACGGCGTAGTGGTCCCTTAAATGAACCTTAACTATTTATAACTATTCTAAAATAAACTAAACAAGAACTGTCACAAAAATCCTAAGAGAGAACTTTATGGAGTGACTGATAATAAATATTTACCATATCTAAAATAAAAAACTCAGAGAAACCTAATTACGTTAATTCGTAAGGCAATATGAAAGATTGTTACCATACATTAGGAATAAAACACGCCCTAGCACTGAACCCTGAGGTTCTCCTATCTTATTCATAAAGAATTATTATGAATGTGTGTTTGAATATTTTTTAACAGTCCTACGGAAACTAACCACATTAGTGCATAGCATAACTATATAGTATTATCACGTAATAAATTGAATTCTGAACGAATTAGTTACATGAAACGTAATAATAATATACTTCCATCAGTATTTTTTCACTCTGCAATATAACCATCTATGTTAATATCATGTTTACAAAAATGACTACCAACTGCGAAAGATATTGTTTCACACAAAACTGTACCTTAAAACTTTTTATTAAAACTAAATAAGTATTTATCTCTTTAACTTAGGATGGAAAGTTTATTCCATTGAATGAAAGGAAACAGTATTCTAGAGTTACATTTAAAAATTATATTACATTTAGTGATATGAATTTGTGTTAAACAATTTTTAATAAAACATGCTTATTAAAAAGCATAGATGGAAACACATTATCGCAAACTTTTTTGAATTTCATAAAAATATTTGAATTGTGAACTGCTATTCATGAACTAAATAATACTCAGTTAATTTTGGAATTTTGGAAGTTTTCTCACTTCTTGTCTCAAGAGAACAAAAAAGATAAAGAAAGCGCACATGAACCATACTAAAGGACTTCTATGAGAAAATTATATTATAATTTGGCCTTGAAAGTAACATTCCAACTCGAGAACTAATTACAGTATTTAATAAAAAAATTTACGATATTTACCTGAATTTAGAAGTTGTATTGTTCATAAAACATTAATTTAAAAACGTTTCAAAAATTAATTATGATTGAATACTCAAATAAATTAGTTTCCAGTTACATTAGTGTTTATAATCATTTCTAAACAGTTTTTAACTTTTCGCATTAAAATCAACGCTTTAAAAACATTTATTATTTCCTTTACAGCAATTTGTGTGTTTGAAATATATCCGAGAAAGTACAAAATGCGCCCCTTAGCTATTACGTTATGTGTGTTAAATATTACCAGAATGCTGATTAAAGCTGTACACTTGATTTTAGTAAAGATTGAACAAAAGCCACAGAAGGTTTTGTTTCATGATGATTTAGGAGTCTTATAAAAGCCTGAAAGATAATTCAACACGTGTTATCTTATTTTTAATTTAATTTTTAGATACATTTTCAGTACACTGAGAGCTTTAAATGAAATATTTGACAAAACTTTTAAAAACATTAAAGCTGTTGCCAAATTATCAACCGTTATGTAGATACATTTTTTTAAATTTAGCAACAGATGTTCGTATACACGTGCTTTTAGATGTATAAATAAATATTAACCCTCCAAATGGCGGTCATTTTTTCCTGTAATGGCGGCATGTTTTCGAGCCTCGTGCAAGGGTTTTTTAAAAAATTTATTAAAAATATAAATTAAAAGTAATATATATAGAAGTATATATTTTTGTGTTCAGAATTAAACATATAAAAATATTAGTATTTAAATTTGGCCTTAAAAAAAGTTTAATAAAAATTTTTTTTCCATGAAATTCAAAATTTATATATTTTTATTTTAATTTGGGAGGGACCATACCTAGCAAACCAAGTTATAGTAAAGAAAACTATAAAAGTGAGATGGGTTGTGTCCATCAAAATTTTGATGAACAACAGTTATCGGGTTAATAATATATTAATATGTATATTATTTGATAAATGACAGTTGACTCCATTAGATTTAAAACTGAACATTCCAAAGTTTCAATTGTTTAAAATAGTTAGTAAATAGATTTTAGTTTTGCGCATGATGAAAAGGGTTTAAAGGTAAAAATCGTAAGTGGTTACGTTATATGTAAGGGATTTGTATAATATAATTTTTTGTCAATTTTTTTAACAGACTTTCTAAATAAACAGGACTTAGGTCGTCAATTAAGGAATATTACTGATACAAATGCTGATTGGAAAGCTTAAATTAACATGGATTGACTCAATATTGCACCCAGGATCTTATACGTCGTCCCTAACAAGCCGATTATTTACGTATTATCAGATAATAATGGCATTATGTTGTCCAATACCGAGCCAATTAGCCTTGTAAAGGGAACTGCTTCACACAAAGTTCCTTCAAACCCCTGGTGGCTACAGTGTCAATATCAATATTATTTGTATCATTGCTTTGTTTTCAGCTTGCAGACCATTTCACTAAAGCGTATTTAAGTCTGTATGAGGAAGCTGGCATTAGATTTTGTTGATTTGTTTCTCGTTGATATTTGGATAGAGAGGAACATTCTTACGTACTGTTATAGTCGCATGTCAAATGCACTGAAAAGTTAGATAGTCAATAGTATCGATGCAAGAATTTTCTCAATAGCTTAGTTACGCTTATATCATCGAATTTTTCTTGCATTGCACTGGATTTAGTACACCTGGGAACACTTACGTATGAATGAGTTCTCAAGTTTTTTAAGGAGCTCGTTATTTTAAAACAATAAAAATATAGTTTACAAATTGTTTATTAATGTTTATTGTTATTTAATAAAAGTAGTTTGTTTCGACAATCCAACGTTCAGTTCAAAGTAATCCAACTTGTTATTTTATGTTTTCATTTTCGAATTAATAGATGTTTCTATACATGTGTTTGCATATATTTTAGTATCTGTAAAATGTTGTACCATAAAACGTATCCGCAGGTTTTTTGTAACACTTTGATGGGATGTTTGTGTGTGGATTCTCAGACACAGCTTCAAAATCAGTGTGATAAATATATGATATTCAAAGACTTAAAAGCACTACATGGTTATCTACAGTCTTCAATGTTAATGCATTACGTGTCATTTAGTAAAATACCGAGTTTTTAGATATTTCTTAAGAACTGTAAACTATCAGTCTGATATCCTCTTTAAAGGATTAAGATACCAACTCTCAACCATGAATTATATTAATTTGAAAGTATTCTTATACGCTTCGCCAACTAGTTCTAAATACGAGTAATACTGAAACGTAATTTTAATTATAGAGTTACAAAATATCATTCTAATTGGTATTGTATTTATATTTAGACATGTGTTAGCTGAAAAGATAAAAAAATATGTATTAATTCTTGACGTATTACAAACGAATAATGGAATGCGAGTTACCACTAATATCCATATCTGAGACCTTTGTAGACCTATTATACAATACAATGCATAATTACGTCACGCGATGTTTTATAAAACACTATTCTTCAATAAAGAACATAATATTAATAAACTTTTAACACTTTTAAACTTTTATTTTTCTTTACTATGTACATTTCGGAATCATTGATTCCATCTTCAGGTACAAAATAAGGTTTATAAGGTTTTATAATTATAAAAATAAATAATTAAAATAAATTTGTCATGTGTTTTTTACTTCCTTGGTGGCTAAATTTGTTGTATTTAATTTTATGTGAGATCATTGTATATTGTTTAAAAGTCTATCGAATAATACATTTTTTGTTATAAAATCTTTGTCATTTAATAATATATTATGATTAATTTTGGCACTTTTGTAAATTTCAAAATGTTCTAAAGTAGATAATAAGCGACTTTTTTTGCTTGTGTGTAAAATTTCAAGATTGTTTTCGATGTTAGTGTATATATGGCCGGTGTTATTTAAATGGTTTGCATATTTTGAATTTGATGATGTTTTTAAATGATTTTATGTATTCATTAAATCTAATTTAGAACGACCGGCCGGTTTGTCCAATATAGTGGGATTGACAATCGTTGCAATTTAATTTGTATACTCCACTATTGTTGAATTTTAAATTTTGATTTTGGTTTGTTAAATTGCTTTTGTTTTTGATTAAAAGTCCAATGTTGTTCGATGTTTTGAATGCCAATTGATATCCTTGTTTATAAAATGATTTGTTTAATTTTGTGACAATGTTTACCAAGGTAGTCTGATTGAATGTATTTGATATCTCTTTCTTCTTTCTTCTTGTTTTCTTTCTTTTTGTAGTTCTTCAATAATATATCAATCATGCTTGGTTTTATATCCATTATTTTGGGCTATGTATTTAATAATGTTTAATTCTTTATAAAAATCAAAAGTGCCAAAATTAATCATAATATATTATTAAATGACAAAGATTTTCTAACAAAAAATTTATTATTCGATAGACTTTTAAACAATATACAATGATCTCACATAAAATTAAATACAACAAATTTAGCCACCAAGGTAGTAAAAAACGCATGACAAATTGATTTTAATTATTTATTTTTATAATTATAAAACCTTATAAACCTTATTTTGTACCTGAAGATGGAATCAATGATTTCGAAATGTACATAGTAAAGAAAAATAAAAGTTTAAAAGTGTTAAAAGTTTATTAATATTATGTTATTTATTATAAAACATTTTTGAGGCTACATCTCTAACTATTCTTCAATTTATAATTGCCGTCATGGTTGCACATAAAACCATTATGACATTTAAGTTGAAGGTCAGTAGAACTCCAAGCAGTTACATGCACCATTATTAATAGTTATGCTTCTTAAATGGAAATTAAGCTACATAAAATTTTCAAATGCACAGCTCTGTTAATCCTCGAGATATCGGGGTTCTAGTTCTAATCAAGAATCAGAATGTTCGCGTATTTTAAAATGTTCGCAATAGTTAATACCTATCAACGTTTGAGGTTTTATTTTGTTGGTGAAATCTCTAAATAAACAAAATGAAAGTCTTAAAGAATTCCTGAGGAAACCCATACAGAACAATGTTTGGTATTATTATTAATATATAGGAAAATTTGTCCTTCACCTTTAGCAAAAAATTGCTATGCTACAAAAATGAAATAATATGTTATGTAATAATATTAAAACCCTTTTTTAAGTATTATAAAATCTATTGTTTTGTTTTTTGTCATAATTAGAAATCATTAATATTATTTTTGGAGTGAAATTTTTAAAAGACGGGATGATTAATGAAATGTTTTTAAATCAATTTATACATCAGTGATAAAATCACAAAAACATAATAAATCTACAACGTAGCAAAAATTGAAATCGAAATGTACATTTTAGAATAAAAAATACATAAAAATTGTATATTATATGTAACACTTTTCGGGGATAAATTCATAATATGTAAGATTTTATTTACAAGAAAGAACTGTAATAACCAAATAGTTGTATAACAATTTGTAAGTTTACTGTAAATGAAATATTATATAAATAAGTTTTTTGAATATACTGGTAAACAGAATAATAAGCTTAAAAACAAATCACAAACGTCAGAGGGTTTATGTTGTGTGTAAAATTGCTTCCACAAACAAAATGAACTCTTCAACGAAATCCCCAAGGAAGCCCAATAAGCGTCATTGTGAATAATACAAAGGACAAGTTTATCTTTACAATATCCAAACCTCGTTACGCTGCAAACAAGAAAATATAACAAAGTGCAATGTGATTAAAAACTATTGTAAGTGTAATAAAAAATCATGTTTTGTTTTATTATGATAATTTGACAAATTACCATTTATTTGTTGAGTAAAGTTCTTCGTGTACTATAATATTATTATTAGTTATTTAACTGAGCTAGAAATGTGTGATGTAAACAAAAAAATTAATATAGTAAATTTAAAGTTTTTGACTACATTTAATTATGAATATTAACATTAATTGTATTTAAATTCATTGTTAGGAAGAATAATAATGTTCCGTTTTTTAAAGGCAGGTTTAAGTTTTAATTACTATATTAATTTGCCTTTATATACAACTTGTAATTAGATTAGACCAATAATGTTATACGTTAAATATATGTTTTTGTTTATCATTAAAAAAACGTTCTGCACAAGAAGTTGCCGTATAGTTCTTAAAGTATATAATGTTTTCTAAGTTCTTGATTGGGTAATTTTCCTGCGTAGTTGGCTTTCATGCGTGAATAAAAGTCTTCTACACTGCTCCCTCTTCGATTAAACTGTACATGCTTTGCTTCATGGATAGATTCCAAGTTTTTGTTACCAGAAGAATGTAGGAGGAGCCTAACATATTCAAATATTGGGTTTATTTCTAAACGCTGTTATATCTTAATTATATAAAGCTCTTTTGAATGCATTATCTTAAAGGGACTTTATTGTAAATTTTGATGATATAATCCTTTATATTTCCAGTCTATTTATATCACTAGAAACACAAAAAGATAACTGTAACTGACCGTACTTCTCATTATTAAAGATAAGTTACATATAAAAAACTCTAAGAAATGATGAGCTATTTAATATCATATAGACACATATTAACTCAAGAAGAAATGTTTTTACCTCATTTATACTTTCTAGGTGAACTTACACTGCTTGCACTAAAATTAATAAGTCTAATACATCTAGCTGCCATATGAATGTACAGATGTACGTTACTACCTACAAATGTTATTATCAATATATGGAATTGAAGTAGAAAGATAGGTGGAGTTTACTGTAGAGGATATCTATTGGAGTTGGTTGGTCTCCTTAGTTGTTGAAGGCAGTTGGTAGGCTGGAAATAAATGCGTGCTTTCCCTGGCTAATTTGACCGGTTAGGTTGGTACAGACCTGGCCTACCAATCCGAGGTGACATGACTGACTAGGTAATCAACAGTGCCAGTGGCCAAGTGTCCTCATGGATCTCAATAGGACGCGTCCCCTACCCACATCCTGAACCATTCAAGTGCAATTAGAGATTATCTGTTTCTCATCCTTTAAGAAACCACATATACATCATAGCGAAGAATCTTTTAAGAGTAAATAATATTGTACGATGGTACTTAACGTATCGTTTCCAGCCCGGATGCTGATTACTAACTATATTTGTAAATGCTTAAATCCTAACAAGAGGCATTATAAACAATATAGGTTTCAATAATTTAATAATAGTGAACGAACGTATGATCTTGTAGGTATAGTATAGGTATAATGTAATCTGTTAATTGGTTAAACTCTTGGAGCCACACCATTTATACCATGAAAAGCGTCTACTAGGAACATGTTATGTAACAAGACCGTAATGAAATTGTGCAACCAGACTTATTCTTTTTAATGGTTTAGAAATTACAGTATGAAACATTTATGAAATGAATTCTTATAGAATGCTCAGTATGAATTTCTATCGATTATTTCCAGTTACAGAATGCCTTTGCAAATAAATTTAGATTTTTAGCTTTGGACTAAATTACATACTATAATTTGTATTATATTATCACAGCACGAAAGTTCCCAAGAAATTATAATCTACCTTAATATTTGAAAAGATTTAACAAAAGGCTTAATATTGTTTTTCTAGGTAGGGTATGTATATTTAAATAGTAATTTTGTCGGTTTTTACCTATTAACAGAACATTGTAATGGATTTATCTACTTCATAATTTAATTTTTCAGAATACTCACAGCTTTTAACGAACTATTTGGTTAAATTCATAAATTAATAACACTTTTATTTAGTTGCTACCAACCGAGGTAAGAATTATATTTCCATATATATTTTACGGAATTTAGTAAACATATATTACTATACACGTGTTTTCAGATGTATAAATAAAAATTACTAATATTTTCGTAATTAGAGTAGTATGTAAAATGTTTCTTATTATCCATAAACCATTTGGTTTTGTTTATAACTGTAATTTATCTACCCTTTACTAAGTTTCCATACATTTTATTTTATATTGATCTTTTATTTAAGTCCAAATTAAGAAAGGTTTTTTAAAAGTTTGAAGTTTACAATATAAGTAAAAATAATAATAACGTTTTTTATATAAATTTATATGAACTATTATATTTTACCTTTTTGATATTTTAGCCCCAAACTTCCAATTATCAACTATTAATGTAAATACGTAGTTTTAGATATTAAAAAACATAAACTTAGTTTCAATGACGATAGTAAGGTTTAAACGCATATATATATATATATATTTAAGTCGTGACGATTGAAAAAAAAAGTTATTGCTTTAAACCATGACTATGAGGCATTCTATAAAATTTGTTAACTTATTATTACACCAAAGATCTTCTTACATTTCCGATATCCTGATAATAGGTTATGTAGGATGATGGTGTCACGTTGTCCAATACCCAGCCAATTTTGGCATTTATCGGAAATTGCTCTACATAAATCACAAAAGTGCTTCAAAACCTGTCGTCGTTCTTAAACAAAAGACTTCAATAAAACCAGAATAACAATCGGTAACGAAATTTTTTTCACTAAAAATTCGAAATACTTCTTAACATAAATTAATATTTCAATCGCAAGAGCCGCCAACATACGCTCAGCTGTGCAACATTGCTTAGCTGAAATACGAGCTACCTCAATTCTGCCAAAATACACTCAGCTGCTTACATCAAAAATTAAAACACTGAGTTTTGGAGTGTTACCCTAATAGTAGCGTATCTACGTCAAAAACCTAGTTACTAAAGCGTCAATAGCTACTTTGTTTCTGTCACCGTAATAAGGAACTGATTCTAGAATTTGCCACTAGAGCACTTGCTCGAGTGAAGTAAAATAAGTTGCCATTCGATAAGTTCCACAGAAAAAAGGGTTGAAATTTTTCTCATTGCATGTTAATTAGAGATTAATGTCCATAAGTTAGTCTGTATGCACACAAAAACTGTGGGGAAAAATTTAGTGAACCACGTTTTGAGACTAGCTTTTTCTATATCAACAAAACACCGAATTTTGATCGCGTTTAAGCTGGATTTTATTATTTTGGAGCATAGATTAATTATAAGTAGATAATAATATGGGGTTCCTGGCGCACTTTCGGAGCCGACCGAAAAGCAATGTAAAAATACTGTTCAATGTACCATAAAGGAAGCTGAGAAATAACACAGCAAAATCTCAATGAAAAATTAACCGAATCTACAGTCGTTCGTCTCCAAAAGCGATCGGTACATTACTATCTACTCTGTGGAATGAAAAATTAACCGAATCTGAGCTTCTACTTTCTTAAGCTGTGCTTTGTAAAATCTTGTCAAATCTGCTACGAATAAAGGATTTATCTTAATAAAATTTAATCAATTTAAAACATTTTTACTAAAAACATACTGTACTTTAATAAAAAACTTTTCTAACTAAATAAACAACATGAACTCACCAAGCTCTCTTCAGTTTCTAGCATTTCAAAAACTTACAAAGAAAGACAATTTTAACGAGTTCAACGAATTACCAAAACATTTTAAAGAACAGTTGATACTTTCCTTAAATGATACAGAATTCAAAGAACTTGTAAAGTCTTTTGCAGAAAAAACGTCTAATGGAGTGTTTTACTATCGGCAAAAAACTAAAAAAGTAAGGGATTACATATTTAATATAATTACGAAAGATATTGAAAAGAAAGTAAAAAATAAACAAACAGAGAGTTTTTTCAAATCGTTTTTTTTATGACATTTTTCCCATATTATACGTTCTTTCAAGATAATCAAGACTTAATTGATGAATTTCTTAGGAATTTTTGTGAGTATCAAGATTTATCAACACAATTCATTAAAGAGCATTATAGAATTTTTCTTATAGAATATAGCCACATTTTGTGTGAAACAAAAGGTATTACTGTAGATAATATTCCATGTGATTCCTATGAAGAAAGACACCAACTATGGTTATCAAAAACAGTACTATGACGTGGGGAGGGACTGCAAGTTTTAGAGTTAAGACTTTATTCTACAAAGTTAATTGTTATAATTTCTTTATCTTTAATAGTCTTTTTCCCAGTAACAATCAAGTGTAATTTTTCATTTTTGTTTAATTCTTTAATCTTTTTTTCATCCAAAACATTCAAAAATCTGTTCGGCAAGTGTACTTTATAATCTTCCAACTCGGCAATTATTGTAAACCCGAATTTATCTTTCATTTTCCCCTTTCTCCAAATTCAAGATTCTATGTTTTCTTCCTTTCTTCCAATTCATTTAACTTCTTATACTCTTTAAACTTACATTCTCCAATATCATTTAACTCTTTCAAGAACTCCATTTAAATAGAAAAAATTCAAAGTCAAAAAGTGCAAAACCATTTCTCGGTCGACCTTTTCTCCTCCCTCTGTCTCTTTCTCTCTCCCTCTCTTTTTATGCCTATGACACGATCACTTCTGCCGTTTATAGGCTAGGATCTATATTCAGGCTAGAGAGAGAGAGAAGAGCGAGATACGGATAGAGAAATGGTTCCGGAATACGATCTGAATACTTCTGAACTTGGTGTTTCTCCGCTATGGCCACTCGCATTGAAACAGTTCAGAAGTAAACTTCCTAACCGACCAAACCGAATTCGCGGACATATATACTCAGCAACACAATACAACAGCCCATCGAGAAGTAAAAATTTAAGAAATTAATTTAAAATATAATTTTGAAAATTACAAGTAACAAAATGTACGCATATTTAAAATAGGTAAAATTATCTAACATTTTGAAAAAGAAAATGTTATAATAGTAAACGGGAACACAATTTTTATTCTTAAAAGCAAATCTGCATTACCGACATTTTAGTTCCGAAAGATTGCGCTGTGTGTATCAATGACAGTCGAGGTGTGCTACTACAGACCGACCATCACGATAATCGCTTCGCCTGCGTCATATCCGTAGTGATATCACGCCGTGAGAGGCGCAATCGTTGGTTTACAAGCACCATTTAGTTAAATAAATTTTTCTATCTAAATGGAGCGCGATAAAATATCATGTCCGTTCTGCAAAATAGAAATTTTAAGAAAAAACTATGATCGCCATTATAATTCTAAAAGTCATGAAAAAAACAAGCAAATTTACAATAATGAACTAAATTATTTAAGACAGTGGGCTAGAGAAAATAAAATTGCAGATCACGAAAACATGTTTAATATTGAGAAATTACGTGAATTAAATTAAAGAGAAATTTCAAAGTTGAAAAGAAAAAATCTCGACCTATTTAATGATGAAAAACTTCATTCAATAGCTGAAAAGTTGGCTATCGGTACTAACGATAAAACCAAGTCTGAAATGATCGAAGAAATTGATAAAACTCTTAAAGTAAAATCCGAAAATATCATTGATGTAGAAGTTTTTATCCTCAATACACGGTCTTTTCAAGCAATACATTTTAACAAACTTGAACGACAATTCCATGTCAATTTACAAATATCTTTCAAATTATGCGGTCAGAAATTAAAAGTTTAATCGAGAAATTTCAAGAAAATGTTAAAAATATGAAGGGCTATCTCTCTTTGGAATGTGAATACGAACGAACTTTAGTTGAATGGTGAAACCGCAAACATGTCTAATGTATTTTACTATCAAAGCAGACGAAATCTTTGACGTAAAACGACTTTATTACTAAGCAATTTAATAAATTAACACATCGAGAACAAACGAATAATCCAAATAAAGGTTCCGGATGGACATTTAAAAGTTGTAAACAACTAGTTTTGAGCCTTAACAAACACGAAATGATGAATGCAGGATCATACAATCGATTTACCAAAGAATATCAAAGATAAAAAAGCTTGTAATAAATATAAAAAATAGAGATGATTTTTGCTTTATTTACTCAATAAGATGTGCTATTGAAAAACCAGAAAGAGACTGTGAACGTGTAAAGCAATACGAAAAATTTGTGAATGACGAAATATTTTTCAGGTTTTGAGTATCCAATGTCTCTGAAAGATATACAAATATTTGAAAAACGAAGCTACAATTCCAAGTACAAGTATCCAACAATGTCTATCAATGTCTACAGTTTTGATGAAAATATTAACATTGTTCCGTTACAAATTTCTGAAAAATATGACGCTGAAACAAACATTGATTTATTGTATGTTAAACAAGATGATAAATCTCATTATGTTTTGATAACCGATTTAAATAAGCTTGTTTCTTCGCAGTTGTCTAAACATAAAGAAAGAAAATTTTTGTGTAGAAGATGTTTTTAAAGCCATTTTTACAAAATCTGGAGATTTAACAGATCACTTAGAAATTTGTAAAAATCATGAAGTTTGTAAGCCAATTATGCCATTTCCAGGTCAAACAACTAAATTTACTAATTATCAAAAGAAATTTAACCATCCGTACGTAATTTATATGGACTTTGAGAGCATATTAGAAAAAATTCCGACATGCAAGAACAATACACAAAGATCGACTACAACCAAGATTCAGAGGCACATTCCTTATGGTTTTACTCTATATTTAGTGTCGAATGTGACCAATCGCATGTACAAAACCGATATGTTATCGTGCCAAAAATGAAGAAGATTTGAAAAAAACGTCCCGACAAAATTGTTTGAAGAACTCAATAAATTATCGAAATACATAGCGAAAAAATATAATTCTAAAAACATGAAACCTATGAAATTGACAGAAGAAGAAGAAATTTCGTATCAAAATTCAAACGTTTGTCATATCTGTGAATGGTCTGCTTATGATGTTGTGGTCAATTCAGTATGGTTTTACTCCTGATAGTTGGAAAGATAAGAGTTATAATAAAGTGAGAGATCATTGTCATTTAACCGGCAAGTTTCGAGGCGCAGCTCATGCATGTTGCAATCTAAATTTGAAATTTCCTCAGAATATTCCCGTTTTCTGCCACAATATGTCAAATTACGATACTCATTTGTACATAAAAGAATTGGCTAAACAATATGGAAATGTTGATTTGATTGCAAACACCGATGAAAAATATATAAATTATTCAGTAAATTCTGGATATGGCTATGAGTTTGACAATGATAAACCTAGAAAATTTATAAAGTTCTCTTTCGTAGACACATTTAGATTCATGGCCTCGTCTATTGAAAAATTAGCGAAAAATTTAAAGAAAGAAGACTTCAAACATACAAATCATTTTATACAGGATGGACTGAATGAAATTATAGAAAGACAGCCAAATGACGAAGAAGAAATCTTTAAAATATTGCCTGGAAAAGGAATATTTCCCTATGAATTTATCGATAATATTGAAAAACTTGATTACAAAGAAGAGCTGAAAATTCAAGATTTCTATTCACTTTTGACAGGACGAGAGCATATCTGAGAAAGATTATCAACACTACTTAAATGTATGGAACAAATTAAAAGAGAAAAATCTAGGGAATTACTCTGATTTGTACAACATTCAAGATGTTTTATTGCTTGCTGATATATTCGAAAATTTCAGAAATATTTGCTTAAATTGCTATAAACTTGATCCGGCACATTATCTAACAGCTCCAAGTCTCGCATGGGATGCTATGTTAAAATTAACGAAAATTGAGCTTCAACTGATACACGATTACGATATGTATTTAATGATTGAAAAAGGTATTCGTGGAGGTATTTCTCAATGTATTAAGCGATATGTGAAAGCAAATAACAAATATTTGAAAGATTTCGATAAGACAAAGCCCGAAAACTATTTACTCTATCTCGATGCAAACAACCTTTATGGGTATGGTCTTATGCAAAAACTGCCGTTTAGTGATATCAAGTTGATGGATCCTAAAACGTATACAAAAGAAGAGTGGCAAGAAACAATTTTAGAACTCACTGGCGACGAAAGATTATGGCTATATTCTCGAAGTCGATCTTGGATATCCAACAAAATTTACACGAACATCACAAGGATTTACCTCTTGCTCCAGAACATTTTAAAAACAAACTTTGCACAACTCTACTGGATAAAACTGAATACGTTGTTCATTCGAGAAATTTGAAGTTCTATTTGGAACAAGGTATGATTTTTGAAACATGTGAATAGAGTTATTGCATTCGATCAGAAGCCTTTTATGAAAGAATACATTGATTTTAACACAAAACATGAGAACCAAAGCTACAAGCGACTTTGAAAAGGACTTTTATAAGCTGATGAACAACTCAGTTTTTGGAAAATTCTATGGAAAATGTGAGAAAACAGATGTGATATTAAGCTTGGAAATGAAGAATTTTCAATGAAACAAGCTAAGAAAACAAATTTCAAATGCTTTAAACATCTTTGACGACAACTGTATAGCGAGTCACATGTACAAAACAAAAGGTTAAATTTAACAAAACCGATTTACATAGGATTTTCAGTTCTCGACCTCTCAAAATTGCTAATGTACGAGTTTTATTACAACAAATTAAAAGAAGTTTGATCCAGATTTGAATCTTTGTTACATGGATACAGACAGTTATTTTCTAGAATTGAAACGAGATCCTTTTAAAAATTATTAAAGAAAATATAGAGGACTTTGATACGAGCGATTATCCAAAAGATCACGAATGTTTCACTACTAAAAATAAGAAGGTAATAGGGAAATTTAAAGATGAGTTTAAATAGCGAAGTTTTAGAAGAATTTTGTGGATTGAGATCTAAAATGTACTCGTACAAATATCTAGACAAAAATCCAGTAAGATGCAAAGGAATTAAGAGAAGCGTTGTAAATAAAACAATAAAATATCGAAAACTTGAAGAGATGTTTGTTCGAAGATAAAGAAGAATTTAGGGAGATGACAGTCATCAAAAGTTATAAACATGAGTTGTACACTGTTACCATAAACAAGCTGGCACTGAACGCTAAAGATGATAAGAGAATTGTCCTAGAAAAATAAGATCGATACAGTACCGTATGGCTATAAAAATGAAGCAAAATCTGATATATTAGACGAATTAAATAAACTTGGAAACTTTGATATGTAAATGGAAGATGATTTAATTCACTGTCACAAGTGTAAAAAGAAAACGAAAAATATAGATTCTAAAATTGTTCAAACTCAAAACGGATTGTATAGAATTGCAGCAAAATGTTCAAAATGTAAGACAAATAAGAGTAAATTTATAAAGAAATCCTTATGAAAAACAAGTAAAGAAAGAATCTAAGAATAAGGAAGAAAATCGAGATTGAAGCTAGAGAAATTCATGCACCGGTACGAAAGAAGTTTAAAAAGAGAAAAATTATAACATTAGGAATTGACGATTTATGGGCAGCAGATTTAGTTATAATGTCTAACTATTCGGATCAAAATGATGGATTCAAGTATATGTTAAATGTTATTGATACTTTCTCAAAATATGCTTGGTCAAGAGCTATCGAAAGAAAAAACGGTAAAGATGTTTCAAAAGCCTTCGAAGATATATTAAAAGACGCGATAAAGATCAATCACAAACCGCCAAATCTACTTCATACAGATAAAGGGTTTAGAGTTTAAAAATAAAGAATTTAACGATGTTTTGAGGAAATACAACATTAAGATTTATCATACTGAAAACGAAGAGAAATCAAGTATTGTAGAGAGATATAACAGAACTCAAAATGAGAGAATGAAAGTAATTTTTGAGATTAATAAAAACTTTAAATGGATCGATATTCTTCAAAAAATCGTAAACAATTATAACGATACAGTTCACAGCACAATCAAAATGAAACCGAAAGACGTAGATAAGGATGCAGAAAAGGAGTTATTAGAGACCGTTTTCAAGTATGTTCCACCTGAAATTCACACGAAAACTAAATTTAAAGTCAATGATCATGTAAGAATTGTTAGTAAAAAAACAAACATTTTCGAACAAATATAAGAACAATTGGTCAAGAGAAATCTTTGTGATTTATCAAATTAATAACACAGATCCTGTAACTTATAGTATAAAAGATTTAAATAATGAAGAAATAACCGGAAAGTTTTATGAATATGAATTGAAGAAGTCAAAACTGTAATATAAATTTTCTATATATAAATGGCGCATCAAAAGAAATGTACAAAGTGCAAAGAATTTAAAGATTTAAATGAATTTTATAAAGATAAAAATAGGAAAGATGGAATGCATTATAATTGCAAAGATTGTGAAAGGGAATATCATAAAGAATTATATGATAAAATAGAAAAATTAACTTTGGAAGATAAAGAATGTCTTAAATGTAAAGAAACTAAAAAAATTTCAGAGTTTAATAGTGATCACTATAGTAGAGATAAGAAAGACTCATATTGTAAAGATTGTGTAAAGAAGAATCTTCATAGATTATATTATGAAGATACTCAATGTGAATGTGGAAGAACTATAAAATGGTTTAAATAATTATCAAAAACATTTACAAACCAAATATCATAAGTCGAGAGTTTAACATTTTCATCGTGTAATAATTTTTTTCTATATAAATGGAGTCTCAAAAGAAATGTACAAAGTGTCAAGAAGAGAATAGAAAAGACTGTTATTGTAAGGAATTATATGATAAAATGAACAAATTAACTTTAGAAGAGAAAAAGTGTTACTTTTGTAAAGAAATTAAAAATATTTCTGAATTTAATAACTGGCAGTATAGTAAAGATAGAAAAGATGCTTTTTGCAAAGATTGTGCTAAAAACATTTTCAGCGAAAGTTATAAAAACGAAATGCCTTGTGAATATGAAAAAAAATTCTACGATGGTTACCTAGTTATGCTAAACATTTACAAACAAAATATAATAAAATCGAGAGTTTTTAGTAAAATTTAGAAACATTTTCATCGTGTAATTTAGATATTCTATAAATCAGTCGAGATTCTGCCATATTTGTAGTAAAATGATTTCCGTTGTATAAAATATTCAAAGATTCTTTCATTCGGTTATACAGATTGATAGAATTTGGTTCGTCATCAATGAACAAAATCTCTAATTCAGGATAATTTATTTTTTAGATGTTTTAATCGGTTTGGTATTTCTCGTTTCTGAGCTCTGATAACGTAATAAGGCCATTCCCACATGTGATTCTTCTTAATTAACACAAAAACATGGTGTTTTTTTCTTATCAAAATCTTTACATACCATATCTCTCTTCATTAATTCCATTCGCAATTCTTGATTCTCTATTTTCAAGGATTTCATTTTGACCTGAAATTTGTAACTGTTTTTATTTCATCTTTTAACTGCTTATTTTCGTTTTCAAGTTTGTACACACCAAATTTACGAATACTTGGTAAAACTTCTTCTAAAACCCAATCTTGAAACATTTCTGCTATTTTTCATTTTAGATTTCAAGATTAAAGAATATATGCCTGCTTCATTGATGAAAACAGTGTTTTTTTGAAAGTTTGAAGGCGGGGGCGAATCACCCCTACCTTCAGAATGTATGTTTTCGAAGCTTTTTTTTATATTTTTCTTTGACATGTTCTTTAATTGCTTTCTTCGTATCTTTATATTCTAACACCTCTGCAACATATTTCGCCTTAAACCAAAATTCATTATTTTCGTCAACAAATGTTAAAATTTCTTTATTATTGTATTTGAGTAGATTCACAACTGACTCCATTTAGATAGAAAAAAAAAATTTAACTAGTAATTTTTATTTTGAGAACAAAGCCCAGATTCATTGATAAAAACAGTGTCAGGATGAAGATTTTGAAAGGGTCTATGGCATAGACTCTTGTAATTTATACATTCAAAAGTTGTTTTCTTGAAAATTTGAAGGTAAGCTATTCAATAGCTCCCCTTGATTCATCATTCTTTCGACAATCTTAAATATATTGTTGTTTTACTCTCATTATTTAATAGATTTCCTTCAGAGTCTTGAATAGTCAGAACGATTTTTTGAATTCTTTTAATATTTTTTCTAATTGGAATATAATCGATTTCATTTGGTTTTTCACTGATTTTTGATCCATAAGCAACATTTGGGAAAAAAAGTGTACAAAATTTCCGATTCTTTGTGTAAATGTTCGGTATGATTTTCAAAACTAGGTTTCAACGAGATTGCAGTGCACTTCAATTACATCGAACGGTCCTAAATTTTGGCGTTTTATTTCCTAAATATACCTGATTTGGCTCAATAGTTTCTTGAACAAACCCTAACAAATCTACAATAATTGCTGAAAAACATTATTCTTACTGGTGATTTTATTTGAATTTTATTAGAGAGATAATTTTTTTGCATTTCAAACTTGTTTTCGTCAAAGTTTAAAGATTTATCTGATTGTTTGAATGTTTTCAGATAATTTTTAAGGGAATTTTTTTATTTGATCGAAAGTATAATATCCTTTGTTTAAACCATAGTATTTTTGTTATGTTCTTCTCACTAAATCCTATGCAATAAGGAGAACTTTCACTAATATTTATTACAAAATTGTCAGAATAAAAACCGCTTAAAACCGATAAAATAATTTGATTCTTCCTCTAAGTGTATAGGATGTTCCAAGTTTAAAAAACTAATTTAGAGCTTTCTGAAGTCAACTTGAACAGCTTCATTTTCGCAAGCGTTGCTTCAAGATGAAAATCTTCTATTTAAATGGAGAAATTTTTAAAGCAAAAAGATCAGATAAAACTTCAAACGTTTGAAGAAAATAAGAAAGATCAACCAATCAGATTGTTAATTGTTGGTTCAAGTGGATGTGGAAAAACAACTTTATTATTGAATTTTATCTACAATAGGTTGATTCCTTATTCCAATTTGTATGTTTTTAGTAAATCTTTAGAACAAGACGCCTATAAAAAAATTACAAGAAAGATTTGAAAACATTGAGAAGAACTTAAGTAAGAAAATATCATATTTTTATAATGCCTCTGAGGACATAGTTCCATTAAGCGAGTGTAAACCAAATTCTTTAATCGTTTTTCGATGATTGTATTTTAGAAAATCAAGACGTTATTAAGGAATATTTCGTAATGTCTCGTCACAAAAACATATCTTGTATCTATCTTTCCCAATGCTTTTCAAAGGTTGATAAACAAGTTATTAGAAATAATTTGAATATGTTGTGTGTTTTTTAAGCAAGATGATCACTATTCGAGAAAAATTTACAACAATTATGTGGGATCTGATATGAGTTTTAAACCACTTTATTGAGTTATGTGATAAAATTTGGAAGGAAGACTACGGATTTTTAACTATTAATCTAACTTTGAAGCCTAAAAATGGTAAATATCTGAATAAATTTTCTAATATAAATGCTGCTCAGTGGTCTGACAAATCTACTTGATAAAATATTTGTTACAATTATTTTTATATTATCTTTACTTTTTATTTACATTATGAAAATAACAGAAAAACGGTAAATCTGTTCACGTTCCACGTTCACGTTCATGTTTCACGTTTCATGTTTCACGTTCATGTTTCACATTCGTGTTTACGTTTCACGTTTCATGTTTTACGTTTCGTGTTTACGTTTCACGTTCGTGTTTCACGTTCGTGTTTCACGTTCGTGTTTTCACGTTCCACGTTCACGTTTTACGTTCCCGTGTTCACGTTTCGTGTTCACGTTTCCACGTTCCACGTTTACGTTTCAAAATTTTCCTAAATAAATGGCGAACGTAACTTCAGAAGAAGCAAAAAAACTTGATCAAATAGAAAAGAAATTAATCAAAGAATTTAAAGAACAGATTCGAATTGATGAAAAAGAACAAGAATTTATTCAAAAAATTAATCAACCTGTAACTTCTGCAATAAAAAACGTTGAGGGCAAAATTGAAAATGTTTTAAGTGATAATCAAAATTTGATGAATTTGGTTCCAGTTGTACGACAATTTGTTGATATTTCGATACCAGAATCTGAGTTTGAATTGCCAAAATTACCATCTTCAACACCATTTAGACCTCGAATCATTGAAGACTCTACCATAGTTGAACCAATAAGTCCTGGAACAACGGATATAATAATTGGTGAAATTGGTAAAAAATTTCTTCCTAGAGCAAAGGATGATAAATTTGGTTTGTATTGGGACAGAAAAAAGAAAAGTTTTATGATTGGAAATTTGCCCCGTGAATTTTGAGCATAATGATATCATTATTAAATGAAAAAACATATGAAGGAACTCAAGGTTTATGGAGATTATTAACAGGCACTGATGTTCCAAAAGACGGTTTATATTCTGAAGAAGACTTGAAAAAGTATACTGAAATTTTATGGAAATCTGATTCAATTTACAAAAATAATGATCCATCAACTAAGAAAACCAAAGTCAAGTAAAGGTAAAAAATATCTCAATTTGATTAAACCAATTTGGGAAAAAAGAATCGAAGGATCAGGTGTGAGAAAATACAGTGATAATAAGATTGAATACAGATATATCGACGATTTGACAAAACTCGATGGAATTATTTAATTATATTTATGCTCAAGAAAAGGCTGGAAACAACAATTTTTTGAACGAAAAGAAAGCGATTAAAGATTTTATTTCGAACAAACTTGATGAAATGATTGAAAAACCTGATGGAATTAAAAATATTTAAAACGAGTTTTGCCGGCAATAAGTTCATCTATGATTGAGGGTAGTGGACTTTTGAATGATTTTATCAACAATTTTACCTTTTGAATTACACGTACCAACTTATCAGTATCTGGGGCCTGGCACAAAACTCGAAAAAAGACTAAAAAGAGGAGATCCTGGTATAAATAAATTAAATCAAGCTGCTATGGAATCACACGATATTTTTTTATGCAAAACATAGAGACACAAATTCCAGACATATCGCAGATAAAGTTTTGCAAGATAAAGGCAATGGATAGATTTTTATCAAAAGATGCTAGTTTAAGGTGAAAGATTTGTTGCGCTTCCAACAGCTGGAGCAAATGTTTTTGAAGAGAAAACTAGGAATGGGAATCGAAGAGAACTTGAAATTTTAACTATATAAATGGAGGTGAACGTAAACTTCAGCAAAAATCAGAAAGAAAAAATAAAAATCCGCTTTTAAGAAGAAAAATACCCGTTAGTATTCAATTTAAAATAGATCAAACTAAAAAAATGGCGAAGATAAGATATTTTTAACAAATAGACAATACAATAAACTCGAAGAAAAACATAAGATAAAACAATAAAGGAACCAGAATAGAATTTTCTTATAATCAGTTGAAAGAACTCAAAAATGGTGGACTTTTGAAAGATTTATTAGATTTTGGAGAAAATATATTCCAGTTGTTAAAAATGTTTGTTCCTTATGTTCGTAAAGCTGCTCCAATCGTTTAAAAAGGATGTGATTCCTATTGTTCGAAACATTTTAAATTGGTTAGATAAAGAGTTGGAAGATGTGTTACAGGATCTGGATTAGATGAAAAAAACTTTGAATTACGTGAAATCAAACATTGAAAAAAAAAATTTAAAACCTTTAACATTCGGGGAATTGGAAGAAATCTGCAAAAATATTAAACATTTTTAGAGGAATCTTCATGAGAGATACATTACCTGAAAAAGTTAAGAAATTGGAATGTGGAATTGTGAATTTAGACTCGATTATGGGGAAGTGGAACGCATTGGATTTGTTATTATAAAAATGATAAGAATGCAATGTTATTTTGATTTCGTATGGAAGAATTGAGGACAAACCACCTATAGGAATTGATTAAATATTTGAAAAAATCAAGCGTCTACTACAATGGTTCCTCAGATTCAAGACTATAAAGATCCCCCAATTTGTGGTCATTTATGTGTTTTTTAGTTTTGAATGAACTGAGTACTGGTAAAGATTTTAAAGAAGTTGTTAACAAATTATTACTTAATAAATATGGATTCACAAAATATTTTTGACGTATTTTGGGAACACAAATTAATTCAAAATGTAGATAATAGTTTGAATTTTTGATAGTTTGAGAAATGAGTTTGATAACAAGTTAGAAAATTTATTACAAAACCTTCCAGATTCAAATAGGTGTTTGCTGTCGAGATTGAAGATTTTTAAAGCAGAATATGATAACAAACTTGCAAATTTCATGAGTTTCAAATGAAGTTGCTGATAAAATAAAAACATTGGAAAAAGAAGTTTGATGATGGTGTAAAAAAATTATTTACCAATTTAAAGTCTCATATCGAAAAAGCTGATAAAATTACTGAAGCGATCAAAGTTGAAAAGAATTATGTTAGTTTGGCTAATAAAAAAAGAATTGTCGTGTGTTCGACCTGGTATTGGACAAACATGATGTTTGTTGTTAAAGAACAAATTTTAAAACCTCTAAAATTATCAGAAAAACATCGATATTGTTGATTTACATGATCCGAATGTTAAAAATTGCCTTAGATTTTTAAAGGAAAAAGAATTAGCGGTTGTTAGTAAAGGAATTAATCCATTTGATGTTGTTGTAATGATTCAATTAGAAGATCCTTATTAAATCCTATTAAAATGTTTAATGAACTAAAACAAAATTATGAGAATCATAAACAGCATGTTAAAGATTTTACAACAGAAGTCTATGAAAAACTTGATGAAAGAAGTAAAAGATCAGTAGACGATGTTGGTGAATTACTTGATAAAGTAAATAAACTAGAAGAAAACTTTAATACATATTATAAAAATGATGTTAATGTATTAGTTGGTGAAGTAATTAACAAAATTCTGGAAGATTTTGATACCACATTTCAATGAGAAAGTAAAACTTTTTTGAAAAATTTTGGTACACGTTTCAATGAGAAAGTAACACATAATAATGAATTACTTAAAAGAATAGATGATCGATACTCTTTATATCTCGATAAAGTAAATAAACTAGAAGAAAACTTTAATAAATTTAAAGAAGATGTTAATAAAAACTTTTGAAAATATTGATAACAGATTTAATGGATTAGGCGGCTATGATGACTAATTTTTCCTTATATAAATGGCGCTCATATATTGTGTGAGATGTAAAGAAAAAACTGCAACAAAATGGATATAAAATACTATGCAAACATTCAACGGAGTTAAGAGAATTTCTGGAAAATGTGCTGAATGTAACGCAAAAAAGAGCCCAATTTTATAAAAACTTGATTTTGAAATTTTTTTCCTAATAAATAGAGATGGCGGGGACATTACAGTGCTTTCGATCTTTTTATCATGCAACACGAAAGAGATTTGAAAAAAGGAACATTGGGATGACATTTCTCAAAAAATATGAATTATCCGAAGATATGATGAGATTATACGTAAACAAATTGAATTGGTATAACATTGCTAAATATCAAACTTTATCATCAGAGTTCATTCAAGAAAATATACATTATCAATTAAAAGATCATATGTCTGTTTCTTTGTCTCTATCAACACTTGAGTATAAAGTTTTTGGATGAAAATAAAGATACAGTTGATTGGAACAATATTATAGATAGCGGTTACTATCCTGTGCAGATTTTATTGAAATATGTGACCGAGATCGCAAAATTTAAGGAAGAGAATCCTGAATATGACGAAGTAGATCATTAAAAAATGACTGTAATCCTGTTTAATTATTTTACTAAAATTTATATCTTTTCTTATAAGAAAACGTAACATTAGATCGATGAAAAAATGATATCTTTCTTATACATGATGTTTAAAATTTCTAAATTTTCTCTTATTAAATGGCGGACTACAGAAAATATTGCTAGTGATATTGAAAGGGCGGCGGAGTTTAAAAATTTCTATCCAATTAGTAAACAACATTTGAATGAACCGAATAAAAGAACTGTAGTTTAATATTGATTTTGGAGATAACTTTTGCTCGTCCTAACTTCCAGTTTTATATTTCTGGAACTTTAACAAAACAAGATGGTCAAGCATATCTTGGAACTGATAATGATAGATTAATCGATAATTTTATACCGTTTTTATTTTCTAAGATTGAAGTAAGAAAACACAATAAATTGATAGAAGAAGTCGAAAACTGTGGCCAATTAAGCACAATTAAAGGAACTATTTCGTATTCAAAAAGTGATGTTATTTCTCAAACTTCTAATGGCTTTGAATCAGATTTTAAATTTGGTGTTTTTGAAGCAGCTGGAAATTTATCTCATTTTGGATTAGGATTTTTTGACAATGTTACTATTCCGATCTATAAAGGAGGATTTTAATCTAAGTTTTATAAGAGCAGAAGACGATGATGTGATTTCTGAAGACTGCAACTGGAAATGTTATGCCTGTTGATGGAAAAATAACAATTACAGATTTTTTTATTAGATTTCCAATGATTGATTATAAAACCACGAGTTAAAATTAGGTTGATTGATGAAATTACAAAAAGTCAAAACATTATGTTTTAATTTTCTAGATTGGCAATGTATTGAACAAAAAAGGTATTTCCGGAACAACTTATTCGTTCGATATTACAAATATTTATAGAAATATCTTCAATCCCAAGTTTCGTTTATCATTGGTTTTCAAACAGGTAGACAGAATAATCAAGAAAAAAAAATCCTTCAAAGTTTGATAGTTTGGATGTAAAAAATATCAGAGTAAAATTGAACGGTTCTTATTATCCAGATGAATTACAAAATTTAAAACATTTCAGGAGGTCTTTTCAGAATCATGTATCAGATGTATCAAGATTTTAAGAAAGTTTACTGTAATAATAAGGAAATGTATTACAATCCTAAAGAATTTTTAGCGAATAGACCTATTTATGTCATTGATACAACAAAGAGTTTGACAAATATTTCTGGTTCAAAGAACGATATAATTATCAATATGGATTTTTCAAAAAGCTGTTACAAACGCGATTTGTTATGTTGTTGTTTGTCTCTGAGAAATTTTTAGCCTATGATGTGATTAAGAACGATATTAGAGAAATTCAGTAGTTAATGATGTTCATATTATTCTCTTTCATTCCTTCTAATATTTCAAAAATATACTCTTTCGCCACTGAAAAATCCCGATTTCTCCCGTAATAATCTTTATATAATCGTACACATAATATCCCTAAATAGTTTGTACAATAGAATGAAATTATTTCTATTTATCTCTGTTGTAGAAATGTAAACACAAACATTTGCGCTGAAAAATTTATATCTCGGCAGAGTTAGTTCCATAATTCTCCATTTATAAAAAAATCTTTTTGTTTAAATGGAAGAGTATAATGCCAACTGTTACAAGTGTTCTAATAGAGGAGAAATTATCGATAAAAGATATTTAGTTTGTAGAGGTTGTAATTTAATTTTTGTACGAAAGACCTAAACTCTAAGAAATTTCGAAATAAACTAACACCATTTGAATAATCTGCTTACAAAATTGCAATATGGAGACAAGAAGCAAACAAAATTTGTTACAGGAATTTAGAAAACAGAAATAAAAATTTTTACTTATCTCTTGGAACCATTGACAAAATTATTTTCCTTTTCAAAGAATACATTAGGTTTGTAGGTATCGATACACATGTTTATTATGAGAAGATTTTACCTGTATTTTTTCATTATCTGGATGTTTGAATTTGTCTACGATTTTTAAGCCAGAAATCCTCGATGATTTTATAGTACATTTGGAGAAAGTAAATGAAGAACCTCGTCAAACAATGAAGATGTTGGCACATTCCCTCGACTTCTCGAGTGATTGTTAGCAAATTTCATTTTTTCCGTCTTTAAATTTTTTCCTATTTTAAATGGAGTTTTCTTGAAAGAGTTAAATGATATTGGAGAATGTAAGTTTAAAGAGTATAAGAAGTTAAATGAATTGGAAGAAAGGAAGAAACCATAGAATCTTGAATTTGGAGAAAATGAAAGATAAATTCGGGTTTACAATAATTGCCGAGTTGGAAGATTGTAAAGTACACTTGCCGAACAGATTTTTGACTGTTTTGGATGAAAAAAAGATTAAAGAATTAAACAAAAATGAAAAAATTACACTTGATTGTTACTGGAAAGAAGACTATAAAAGATAAAGAAATTATAACAATTAACTTTGTAGAATAAAGTCTTAACTCTAAAACTTGCAGTCCCTCCCCACGTCATAGTACTGTTTTGATAACCATAGTTGGTGTCTTTCTTCATAGGAATCACATGGAATATTATCTACAGTAATACCTTTTGTTTCACACAAAATGTGGCTATATTCTATAAGAAAAATTCTATAATGATCTTTAATGAATTGTGTTGATAAATCTTGATACTCACAAAAAATTCCTAAGAAATTCATCAATTAAGTCTTGATTATCTTGAAAGAACGTATAATATGGGAAAAATGTCATAAAAAAAAACGATGAAAACTCTCTGTTTGTTTATTTTTTACTTTCTTTTCAATATCTTTCGTAAT